>NW_021604996.1:90031-112026 GCF_004785775.1 Grammomys surdaster
AAGAAAGAAAGAAAGAAAGAAAGAAAGAAAGAAAGAAAGAGAACCTCCTTGCAGATGGATAAGAAAAACAACAGGCACAAGAGCAAAAGACTTGAAATCCAAATGGCCAGTTATAAAAATGTGCTCAGTACAGTCATCAGAAGGGCCAAGATCACAATACAAATGACAGCACATGCTGGAGAGGATGTGGAGCAAGGGGCACACTCCTCCATTGCTGGTGGGAGTGCAAACTTGTACAACCACTTTGGAAATCAATTGAATCAGTTCTTCAGAAAGCTGAGAAGAGTTCTATCTTAAGAATTTCCTGGGCATATACCCAAAAGATGCCCAACTATACCACAGGGACACTTGCTCAATAATAGCTGGAAACTGGAAACAACCTGGATGTTGGTCAACTAAAGATAGATGAAATATGGTACACCTCCACAATGGAATACTATTCAGCTATTAAAATGAAAGACATCATTAACTAGAGAATACCATCCTGAGAGAGGTAACCCAGAGATAGACATGTATGCTATGTAAGCACTTATAAGTGGACGTTAGACATAAAGTCAGAACAACCATGCTACAAATCCACAAACCCAAAGATACTGGGTAATAGGTTATTACTGGGTAATAAGGAGGTTATCTCCCAAGGGAGGATGTACAAATCTCACTCCAAAGGGAAAACTAGTCATCAGAGGTGGATGGAGAGAGGGATCTGGGTAGGAGAGGAGGTGAGGAGGGGAATAGAAATGTTATTCAGGTGTGGGGAGAGGGCTGGTCTGAGAGGGTGGGAGTGAGAATGGAAATCTACAGAGGAACATCTCTGGTGAGTAGCTGGAGGCTGGTGATGGGAGAGGATACAGGTGACCCTAGCTGAAATCTCTACCAGAGGGGGATATAGAGATTGAAGTGACCACCTCCTGTAGTCAGACAGGACTTCCAGAGGAGGGAAGGGGACATCAATTCACTCACAAAACCTTCAACTCAAATTTTGTCTTGCCTATGAGATGTACAGAAATAAAAATGGAGCAGAGACTGAGGGAACAGCCAACCAATGGCTGCTCTAACTTGAGACCCATCTCATGTGAGAGAGCCAACCACCGACACTATTAATGGTACTCTGTTAGGCTTGCAGGCAGGAAGCTAGCAGAACTGTCTCCTGAGAGGATTCATTCAGCGTTGGATGGAGGCAGGTCCAGGGACCCACAGCCAAACATCAGGTGTAGCCCAGGGAGTCTTATGGAAGAGTTTGGAGATAGAAATGAACAAGTCAGAGGGGTCAAGGACACCACAAGAAGACCAATAGAGTCAAGGAACCATGGGATCTCACAGAGCCTCGGCCACCAACCAGAGAGCATGCAGGAGCTCCCTCTACACACTTGTAGCAAATGTGCAGCTTGGTCTTCATGTGGGTCCCCTAACAAGTGAAGCAGTGTCTTGTCTTCGTCTCTGTTCCCTGCCATTGAATTCCCTTCCCCTACCTGGACTGCCTGGTTGGGCCTCAGTGGATGGGGATGTGCCTAGTCCTGCTGGAATTAGACGTCCGAGGGTGAGTGGTAGCCAAGGTGGGGGAGGACTCCCACTTCTTTGAGAAGAAAAGGACAGGACAATGGGGGAGGGATTTGGAAGATGGGACTGGGAAGAAGGGAGAGGGGCTGTTATTGGGATGCAAAGTGAATAAGAAATAAATAAATAAATAAATAAATAAATAAATAAATAAATATAAATAAATGTGCTTAGTCTCAGTGGCAGTTAGGAAAAAGCCAATTAACACCATAATGTGGTTTCAGTACAAGCTAAAATGAAAACCTAGTTAGCGCTGCCTACCGATGTTAAAGACGCACATACCTAGGAGTTTCATTCCTGTTCTGTGGTTGAGAGAGTTGGCGACTTTTTAAAAAGTCATCATCAACAACAGTCCGGCCTTGACTTTTGGCAAGAATGAGCCTGGGCTGGTAGGTGGGGATCGTGGGAACAGTGTGAACGGAGTACATAAAAGCAGAAAAAAGTGAAATCGTCATTGTCATTTGGGATATATTTTGAAATAGGAAAATTCTAGCAAAGAAACCACAAAGAGAAAGGAAGTCTGTGCGAGAGCTGTTGCCAAAACAGAAAGTGAAGTGTCACCTGATAAAAAAGACTTGTGAATGAGCTCAGAACAAAAGTATTTGGTGGGAAACTAAAAGGAAAGCCTGTCCTTCATGGCCAGAGGACGGTGGGAGGCTGTTACCCAGGTGCCAGCTCCCTTGACACTGTGGAGAGAGGCTTCTGCAGGATGCTCGCTAAGACTTAACGTACAGCTGTCTCAACGTACTATTCGTTGTCACTTTGCTTATTGATGGGAGGAAAATGCAGAAAACGCCTCTACTCGGTTTTGTTCATTCCCCGGAGCCACAACGCACACGGGGGTCAGGGCAGTCACCTGCGCTCCCCGCCCACCCGCAGTGGCCCTGGAGTTTGTGCTTGGTGGCAGCTGCTTTGGAACTGGGCACCCTGGACGTTCGCAAAGTGGGAGCTCTCCCTACCCGAGCTGGATTCTCCTGGGGCAGGCTGGAAGGGACAGAGAGGGGCGAGGGGCGGGCTGAGGCTACGGTGACCCTCCTCCCCCGGAGCCCCGCCCCGGGCCGCCTCGGCTCCGCCCCCGGGCCGCTGACCGGTCCGCGCCCCGCCGGCGCCTCGGCGCGCGCTCTCACTCCCAGCCCAGAGCTGCGGCCGCGCAGGTCCCACCCGCGCCCAGGGGCCGGAGATGCAGCCGGGCGCTGCGCTGAACTTGCGCCTGTGGCTCTGCCTCGGACTCCTCCAAGGTGAGCGCCCGGGCCACAGCCCAACCCCCGTCCCCGCTTAACCGCCCAGGGCCCACTGCTCACCAGGGGCCAGTAGTGAGACCGCACCGACGGGGCGGGCGGAGGGACGGGGCAGTTTGGGAACCTGGGAATGCGGACGCCCACTGGAGCCAGGGAAGTCGGGGGAGCCAGGGGCTAGGGACTGGGACCTCGGGGAGCAGGAAAGAACGGGTAGGGACTGCAGCCGGGTCACGAACAGGGTGGCGGGGCTATGACCAGGTCCCAGTCTTAAGTCTACGGTCCGGAGTGAAATGCATCCTTAGCCTGGATCCTTCCTTACTCAGTCTCCAGGAAATCCAGGGCTCACCGCCTCTGGGTCCCGATCTTCCAGCGTGAATCATTTCCCCATTGATCCACACCCGACCCCGCACTTGGGTGCGCACTTCCCGACGCCGTGCGTCTACACTGGAGATCGGTACCCCGAGGTCCCCCAGAGGGCGCTCCTGACGGGCGTCTACCTTCTCCTGGGCTAGGACTGAGGACTTGGGACACCCCACCCCCCACACCCCCACTCCCCGCACTCCACTGCAGGAACCCGACACTAACGCCGTCCCAAGTGATTCTAGATTCAAGTTGAAACCTAAACCGAATCTTGAGTCCCTAGTGCTAGACGGATCCACGTCGAGGTGAAGACCAGGGGGTCCTGGGATTTGAGGGGATCTCTGGATTAGAAAGGATAAAAGATTTGAATCTTAAAGCAGAAGCCGCAAGGAGAGCCTTGGGCATGGGGGCGGCAGGTTCAAGATTGTCATGAGAGCTTGGTTCTTCGGTGCTGAAGAGTCTCTGGAAGCAGAGGGGCTGCGTGGAGGGGCCAGGAAGGAAGCCCTGGGGATAAGGCAGGGGATGAGACGGGCATCCGTTCAGGATCCACTGTCCCTGGAAATCCAGGGTGACGGGGTCATCACAGAGCCCCTGATGCCTGACGGAGATGTGCTGAAAGACGAGAGAGAGAGAGAGAGAGAGAGAGAGAGAGAGAGAGAGAGAGAGAGAGAGAGAGAGAGAGAGACTTATCATCTTTTATTCCCACAGAATACTGAGACCTTTTTTTATATAAGGGGGAAATGTGTAACCTCCCAAGGCCCTCAGGAGCCCCGGCAGGAAGGGAACTAATTAATGCAAGTTTTAGTATTGGAGCCTCGCTTTCAGCTCCCACCCTGTACCGTCGGACAGGGAAGCTGAGCGAGATGTGAATGAATCCGTGTGTAGACACTGAAGGATGACTGGCCCTTTGGCGGTTTCTTGCTCCACTACCCCCAACCCTGGGTGACACTTTTCGCCAGTGTTCAGGATGTGTTTATTAAGCGACTCAATGTGTGGGAGAAGTAAACAGGGCTCTAGCTGAACAAGATGGATGAGGAGTGAGACTTCCCTGTGCCCAGGAGACCTCCCACGTTCAGCCGAGAAAGGTATCTGAGGCTCCAGGAGGTTACATTGGCTGGAATTTAGGCTGTACGAATTCTTCCCCCTCCCTATTGCTAGAATCCTGGGGTAAGCGGTCTGAAAGGAAGACAGGTACATTGCAGAAATGTGAGGAGGAGCAGCAGAGGTCCTAGGAATGAAGGGAGGTGGAAGTGTTCCCTGAAGTAAACACCCATGACCACATGGGCTGTGAAAGGAAGGAGAGGAGATCGTGTGATAGGATGCCCTAGCATGGGTGGGAGTGTAGGGAGCGGGGTTGGAGGGGGACTGCCAATGTAAATAGAAACCAAGCCTCCCTGAGCCCTGTGCCTGGTCCCACACACTCCCTGGTGAAAGAGGATCCAGGAGCTCCCAGCGTGGTGGGGGATGCTACCGCAGGAACATGAACCCCTACGTGCAGAGGACGGGATGTATAGATCCGTGGAAGGGTATAGAAAGAAAACCCCTTAAGAGCAAGGAAACTGCAGTAGGAGACCTTTGTGAAGCCTGGGAACCCTAAAATGAAGCCCTCAAAAGCAACAGACTCACACCTTAGTCTTATCTGTGTCCCAATGTCCTCAAGGTATGTCCTGAGATCTTCTCTCCCCATTGAGCACCAGTGTTCCTGCATGTATTCAGTGGGCAGGCAGGTAGACATGGAGGGGCCTCTTGGACTTGTGCTGGACTTCACCTGGTGTCCTGATCTAGTTCTATAATCTGACCCCAGCAAAGTTCCTGTAGAAAAGAGCAGATGATGGCTTCAAAAAACTCTGTCTCAGGACTTTAGTCTGGAGGGAAGCTAGCAGGTGACACAGAGGGGACTGCTGCCTTCAGCTAAGGATGGTCTACATCAAACATGGCCGCCTGTCTCTCTGATATTCCTGCTCTTAGGTATGATCCAGGTCCAGGACAGTAGGGTCTACTGGTCTCTGTGGTCTTCTGGTCCTAGCTCAGAGCTCTGGGGACTGAAATGTGTCTCTCAGAAGCAGTGTAGCAAAAGGGGCCCTAATCCCTCATCAAAGCCAGACCTGGGACCGTGTGGTGGACAGTCTGGCAAACTTCCCAGCATGTCAGGGAAAGAGACTGTCGTTCTGCGCAGCTACAGCCACACATACATCACCTGCTCAGGATGGCAGGAAGGACAGGGGCACGACCCCGTCCTGCAGGGGTTTTCCAAGTGCCAGACTGATGTGGCATTGGCTTTCTGTAGCGTGGGTGTGGATGTGCTCAGAGACACACAGCTATTACCTGTGGGCTACACAGGAAGCCAGTTGTCACCTCCACCTAGGGCAGTGGTTCTCAACTTTCCTAACAGCACGACCTTTTACTGCAGTTTCTCATGTTGTGGTGAGCCCCCAATCATAAAATTAGTTTAGTTGCTATTTCATAACTGTAATTTGCTACTGTTGTGAATCGTAACGTAAATATCTGAAATGCAGACTGTCTTAGGTGACCCTTGTCAGTCGTTTGAGCCCCCCAAAACAGGGTCACAACCCACAGATTGAGAACCACTGATCTAGGGGCTTCTAGGAGGGGTCTGCAGAATGTCAGCGAAGGGTAATCCAAGCAGGGTGAGGAGCACCTCACATGAGGCCCAGAGACAAGAATGCGCAGATGGAGACAAGTGACTGGTCAGATGAGGCTAGCTAGATTTTGGAGGTGGTTGGCTAGAGAGTGACAGAAGAACTGTGAGGAGTGACACAGATGACTGTCCAAGTGAAGCAGGGACCTACAAGTAAATTAGACATTTGGAAGTAGGAACGGGAGGCTGTGCTCCAGGACTCTGGCTTAAGCAAACAGGTGGATGAGAAGACCAGCCACCTAGGGAGGACCAAGGAAGAGGAACTAGTGTCGAGAAGTATGGTCTCCAGAGGTTATGTATCAAGGGAACTTTCCGGAAGATTCCACTTCATGCAACCAGGTCAGATAAGGAAGGAACAAAGTTGGGAGAACCAGAGGGTAACTACAGAGGAGGGAAGGAAGAAAGTTCTCTGTGTCAAGTTAAGGTTTGGTGTTTTCCTCTACCGCTCAGTTGTCTCTCCGCCAGTGCCTAGCTTTCACCCCACCGCTTTTGGGAAGCTCGAGGAGTGAAAGACCGAGTGGGGAGATGTCTCCAAAGATCCTCTTACACTCTGTCCAGACTTCTCTGATAGAGAAGCAGCCAGCGTGTCCCAGCCGGAGCCAGGGATTGCTGAGTTTCGGTCCTTTTCAGACACTGGCTTCCTCTGGGATCTCAGTTTTCCGGTCACACTGAGGGGACATGTCTGGGAGCAGGAAGGTGCTGGAGGAGGCGCAGAGGCTCAGAGCTCATGCCCTGCCCTACTGGGCGGTGCCAATAGCAGTCACGCCCCCTGCCCTTGCTCCTCGGCCTGCTACCCTGTCCTTGGGCAGCCACATGCCCTGGTGGCAAGTGGGGGAGCCCCTTGCCACGTGGACGGCAAGGTCAGCAGGGGTTCATGGGAAAGGACTTGTCGGCCACAAAAGAGGACATCCTGCCTGCATTTCCCTCTTCCTGAGGCAGGAGCTGGTGGCCCCGATTTAGCAGCGCTGGGGGGCCACCTCTGAGCCAGCTGAATTGTATGATAAAGTGGCTTGTCCTGCCAATCGATGAGCAGAGCCCTAGCCCCAGGGGTGTTCAGGGCAACTGGATGAAACAGATGGTGAAACCACAGCCATCCCAGTGCTGGGAACTCCGTGCATGCTAGAGTCCCCTTCATCCTCTCCAGCACCCTAACAGAGTATAGAGGCAGCCTGTACTTCCGACCTCATCCCTGACTCTTGATGGTCAGCACCTTCCAGATGTTTTCCATGATGCTTCCTCAAGGAACATCTCTTAAACACAGATCTGAATCTCCCAGAAACCCCCAACATAAGCTAGTGGAGCAGACCCTTCCTTCTAGATTCCAAGGGCATCCTAGCCTCAGACACCCAGCCTGCACCCACCTAGCCCCACGAGTCCCAGCTTGCGCCCACTTAAGTCTCACAGGCACCCCCAACCCTGAAGTCACCCAGCCTACACCCATTGTATTCCTAACCCAGCACTGACCCTTTCCTGCTTCAGATAGGCCCCTGGAGGATTACAGGGGTCCACCAGGGTGGGTGGTCTCATTCCCATCCTCTGTGTGCCCAGGAATACAGGTTCCAGGCTTCCGGGAGGGAGGGAGGCTTAGGAAGAGCCCAGAGTACCAGGTTCAAAGCTTCCCTGTGTGAGGTTCATACATGTTAAGTCACATCCCCAAAAGTATACACACACACACACACACACACACACACATACACTTGGTGTATCTAGGAGTGAGCTATACACCTCAATATAAAATGATTCATCAAATTGCTTCACGTTAGAACATATGGAGAGCTAACCCTTGTGATGCATCATTGTGCCCATTTTGGAGATTTGGAAATTAAGGCCAAAAGGGTGAAATGGCTCACTAGATGCTAGATGTCTGGTTATAACAAGAAAATAACAGGTGTCTGTTCCAAGATGACATGGAGACCAAAGAGATAAAGGACAAGTGGGGCCCATCAGACATTGTCACCTTGATGTCCCCAGCACGTCCCAAACAGTGGTGGGCATTTTATTTCCCCCAGGTCTAGCTCTGGCATAAAGTGCACACCTCAGTGAACAGCATCTTAACTTTGCCAGGTGTCACTTCCCTGCCCTCTGCAGATTTCTATAGGATATTTATTGTTCCCCAAAGCCAGCCAGGGGTTAATCATTTGAAAAGTCCAGTTTGTCTCACAGGAACACATTGAGGCTGCCACAATGAAGAAGAGAAAAATTGAAAGTTCCCAATCTTAAACTAAGGAATTTTAAGACTGAGAAACCAAACTTTCCAAGAAGCTGCAAACAAATATGGGGGTACTGGGGATCCTGGGAAGAAAGCCTCAGAAGGGAGGAGGCACTGGGCTAATACCTCAAAGTAGAGGAAAAGACTGTCACATAAAGATAACTCAGAGAAGACACCATCTCCAGGGCTAGAGAAGGACAGTGTGGGTGACTGGGAAGCCAAGATCACCCATTTTGCACCCAAGCAGAAGGGGAGCACAAGGTCATTTCATCCAAAGAGGGAGCTGTGCTCCAGCAAGATCCCCTGGTCACTGGGCAGATGGGAAGATGCTGGTCCAGCACTGGTGCCCTGAGCTAGTCCAGACAACCTAGTGGACAGAAGGGAGAATAGAGAGAGGTCAGACCTATAAGGTATCTGGACTCTGGGTACAAAATTCAGTGTCAGTGTGACAAGGAGAGGAGGGACTGGACCTAGAGTTCCTGTCACTCTATCCTTGTTGCCATCTTCCTGGGCGAGCAAGCTCCTACTCAGTCTACAAAGCCTGTTTCAGCTCTGAGAATGGGTGTGATATAGAGACCCGAAAGCTGTGGGAGATGAGCGAGGTTACCATCATCTGGTGAAATGAGTGTCACTGGGCCACCAGCCTAAGCTGAGGGGGGATGAGCAGTAATGCCAAGGTTGAGGGGAGAAAGCTGGTTTTCTTCCATAAAGTGCAGACGTGCAAATAATACTGATATCTGTGACGGTTGACATAACCGTGACCCCAAAGGTGATCTGTTACTAGCTGTGAAATTTCAGGCAAGTGCCTCAGTTTCTCCTCTCTACGATGGTAGTAACAGTGCCTGACTGGCAGGGCGAGCATATAATAGGGTGTGTGAGCAGTGTGGTGCCTCACGGGTGCACAAAAAGTGCTAAATACGCATTTGCTTTCATTGTTGTAACAGGATGTATCGGTATAAGCAGAATTTGGGGGTCAAAGTGTGTGAACATTTTTTATTATTGCTGTGTGAGCTGCTGCTTCTCCACATCCTTGCCAATCCGAGGAAGTGCATGTTTTCAATTCTTGTTCATCAGATGAGTGGACGTTTATGTGTTCCCAGGCTCATGTTTGTCCTGTTGATGTTAGATGCAGGTCTGGGTCTGAGAGCTGAGGTTACCACCAGGACAGGAATGCAGGAGGGCAGTTGAGGGGGATTGGGGAGCACAAAGCAGGGTTGAAGTCCCAAGGTATGCCACTGTCTAGAGGAGATGGGACCTGGGCCTTTTTCTATGGCCTCACCACCCACATCATTCTCCCTCTCTCTCTTCCATCTACCTGATTTTCAAAGTTACATGTGAGTCAATCATTTCCTAATAGGTCTTACAAATCCCAGATCAGCTCACAAAAATACTCTCCCTGGTCCCCAGGGAGCAAGGTTGTCCCTACCTCCCTCCCTGCATGCTCTGACTCAACACAAATGACTGGCAGGCCAAGTGACCACAGCCAAGTACTCAGCAGGACTATGGCAGCCATGAGTCAGTCACTATGTATTCTAAACTTGTGGTTCAGCGAATGCATTGCGGTATTTGTGGTCTGCCACCCATGTAATCTTGGGAGGAATCTGCACCTCACAAGGGGACAGTATGGAGCTTAGAGAGGAGAACTGAAATCTGGCCCAGGTCATGGTGGTGAAAAACTAGCCGGCTCCAAGCATACCCCCAAGGGCAGCACCGTCTACCCCTGGCAGCTCCCATCCTACAGGTGGGAAATGGAATGCTGATGGAAACTTTTGACTCTTGAGCTCTGAAGCACAGGATGTCGGCCAGCTCAGGACTCCAGGACAAAACACTCCTGCCATCTCCCTGCCAAGGTCTGCACAGGCCCAGTGGCAGGGGGTGCACAGGGGCATCCCTGAGAGCAATGCCCTAGAACCAGAGCTCAGCCCAGCCAGTTATGCCCCCGTTACATTCCACCACAGCTTGTCTGTAGTCTGCGGCCTGGCCATCGTTGTTCTGGGCATAGCTGCCTAGAGAGTTCATGTCCCTCTGACACAGACAAGCCTGTTTTCCAAGTCAGCCCAAGGGCAGAGCTCCTGACAGCATTCCATGTCAGTCACACTGGTCCTGGGGACCTAGACGTGAGCTGTTACCATTGCAAGTCTAGGAACCATCACATGACATACGCCATCCTTAAGCTGGAGGTCAGGGCTGGGCTGCAGGAGTTCCCTTAAGCCTCGCTTTCAGGGAACCTACACGGGCCTTGGAGCGGCAGTAATGCTCCAGGTGTAGTCAAGGCAGACAGAGGACAGTGCCTAAGGCCAGGCAAGGGATGAGCCACCCTGATGTGCTCAGCCAGACTGTGGAGAAATGCAACCTTTCAGGAAATAGAGCCAGACTGAGGGACATCCACAGCTCCAGATGGCCTATGAGAGCCAGGGACGGGGCTCTGAAGCAGCAATGTTTCTCTGTGCTTAGAAGTGAGCTAAAGGCCACAGAGGCTGCTGAGCATTGAGGAGTAAGACAAGTGCCTGTAGTGACAGAAAGGGACAGAGAGACATTAGGATGAGAGTGAGGAGGAGCATCAAAGGTATGCCTGTTGGTTGGTATCTCAATCCGTCATGCTTTGGCCCATCCCAGAACCTGTGTAGCAGCTCCCCCAGAACACCCCCAGCCTGCCCTGAAAAGAAGACCAAGACTTCTTACCCTCTGGAGTGCTGCATAGCACATTTATCAAGGAGATGACCATCCCCTCCCTTGGTTCCCGACTTCTTTGTCTTAATCTTTTCCTATAGACAGCCTTCATATTTTATTTCCATCCTCTCTCTGGGACCACCTAGGTAGGACTCAGGGACACACCCAGACCAGGATATCCACAATAGAGAAAGACGCCTTACGGTCTCTCAGACGTTCTTATGTTAGGTCGCATTTTCCCTGTTTCTCCAGGAAGATGCTTTTGAAAATGTGTCTTGGCTGAGTATGGTGGTACATGCCTGTGATCCCAGCTCCTGGGAGGCTGAGGCAGGAGAATAGAGAATTTAAGGCTAGGCTTGGCTATATGAAGCCCTGTCTGAAAAGGAAAGGAGAGGGGATGGTTGGAGCTTTAAAGGGATTTGTTGGCTGTAAACTGGGCCATCGAACTAAATAAACAGATGAACAGGAAGCAGAAGAGGAATGAGGGATGAAACTTGCAGCTCAGGACCACATGACTTCCTGCATAGGCTTTTCTATCTGAGGCGGGGGGCGGGGATCCCTAAGGCTTTAGATGAGGGATTCAGAGGGCAAAATGCAGTTTCTGGCCTGATTATCTTTGTCCACTGTCTTAGGCTCCCAAGCAGGGATGGATCTAGACTCAGATAGACTTGGACTGCCCTGAAACTGCTACCTGCTGCCTCAATTTTCTCATTACTGACTGGACTCATCCTCCCCTCCCTCTGAGGCTCTTGAGATACTGTTGACCTGGCCAGTGCCCAGCCCTTAATCTGCCAGAAGTCTTCCATACCACCTGCTTGACCAGCAGCTAGATACCAGCTTCGCCCTGGGAGTGGCTGTACCCCAGTCTCTTGAGCCTGACACCAGGGTCTCGGTGACTCAAGGCTGGAGGTGCCCCCCAGGACTGCTGACAGTACAGAGAAGAGGAGGTGTGCACTCTGGCCTTTCTGACCCCGGCCTGGCGCCTGCCTCTACTGCTCTGCTGCAACCTTGGGGGCCAGGGCTCTGCTGGCCCCGGGGAGGAAGAAGTCAATTCCAGAGTCAGGAACAGGAAGGCAGGGGGAGCGCAGCAGAGGCCAGGATGACAGTGCTTCCTGCTTCGGGAAAGGAAGGACAGCAGAGACAGACAACAGCCAGGCAGGAAGGATGCACCCTTTGCAGGGTTGCATGTGGGGGTTGGGCGGTCACTGGAGCCTCTGAACACAGCAGCTGACAGGCCCAAATGGGTCCAGATGCTGGGTAATCTCAAGGTTCTTCTAACCATTCAAACTGAGAAGCACCTTTTGCAATGGACCAAGTCTTACTTAGTTCCAGGCTAAATGAATACAATGTGATCTGTTTAGCCAGCTTTCGATGCATCCACCCACACACCCATCCATTCATCCTTCCAACAGTGCCTTTCAATCCATTTGTCGATCCTTCCATGCGCCAGTTTACCCACACGTCTATTCCCATAGCAAACTGCGTCCTTTCATCTATCTACCGCCATCCACTCATTTATCTCTCCTCACCTCAGCCTATCATCTGTTCATCCATCTGTCTGGTTATTCACACGTCCTTCCACTCACCCACCTATTTAGTCATTCAGCAATGTATCTATTTTACCAGGTGCTGAACTAGGCATCGGGTAGAATAGAAACAAGAATTCATTTGGTTCCTTCCCACTGAAACCTATGGCTAATGGAGCAGAACAATGGAAGGCAGGGGCAAACAAACGTTTACAATGCCTCATGGCAAGCATGGGGATGAAATGGAGCCTGAAGAAGGAACTTGGGTTTTGTAAGAGTGAGGAGGTCACATCTAATCTATGGCCTGGAAAGACGCGGAACATGAAGAGAAAACTTGCGTAAATGACAGATATGGCTGTAAAGTAGGAATGGGCGTGGCTTGCTGCTGAACAGTGCGGTGGCTGGAGGACGTGGATGTGAGGTGGGAATGGGCCATGAGTGGGTGCAAAGGTGAGTGGACACCAGGTCTCTGGCAGGAGCTTTCCCAGAAAGACAGTACAGAGTCACAGAAAAAGATTCAAGTACACATGTGATATGACTTCGTTGTGAGACACACATGTATATATCACAGATATGCAATGTGTATATATTCTAAAGTATATTTTATATTATATATATATGGCTTTTATGTCTTTGTGTGTTTCGCCTGCCTGTGTCTGTGCACCACTTGCATGTCTGATGCCTACAGAGGCCAAAATGTATCAGATCTCCTGGAATTGGAGTTGCAGATGGTTGTGAGCCTTCTTGTGGATGCTAGGAATCAAACCTAGTCCTCTGGAAGAGTAGCCAGTGTTCTCTTAGTCACTGAGCCATTTCTCCATCCTCTCACTGGGTGAGTGTGTGTGTGGTGTGTGTGTGTGTGTGTGTGTGTGTGTGTGTGTATGTGTGTTAATATTACTAACAAAGACATGGAGGAAATCTTGAGGAAGACAAGAGCCAACCCATTTCCATTTGGAGAACAAATGTAGCTAGTAGGACCCCAGAGGTGAGCACCGACCAAATAATGCATGGAACCTACCAGGCATTATGGTATATGTCCTAAAGAGAAGTAGCCATTCATGGTGTTCCCATTTGGAGACACTGAGACTCTAGAAGAAGAAGCCTTTGATAGGGATAAAGGAGTCTAAGTCTGGCTTTAGATGAGGGACATGAAAGAGTATTTGCAGGGCTAAATCTGCTGCACATCTAGACTCCTTTGGCTGAGTTGAGAGAAGTGGTCTGATACAGATTTTTTTGAATTATCTAGACCTTTAGCAGAGAGAACACAGGGAAGGGAGAGTAAAAGGAACAGGCAGCAGTAGGCAGAGGAGAATAAAGAAGACAAGGAAAGAGTGAGGTCACAGGAGCCGGCAAGCACCCTGGGTGCCACTGTATCAGTGATGTGGGAGTCACTAATGGTGGACTACACTCCAGAGGTACACAAGAGGATCTGAGGTGGTGCTTGGGCCGCAGAAGGAATATAAAAAGAAACAGTAACCAGAAGCAAGTGGAGAATTGCTTTTGGGATTTTTTTTGTATGAAGATGGCAATCAGAAAAGAATTGAATTGTGTAAGATTTGGGTTTATGGCATTAGAGTTTGGGGCACAGCCGTGAGCTTGGTGTGAGAGCAGGTGTGGTGAGAGAAGGGCTGGCATGAGCTTCAGATGAAGGACAGTAAAGCATCCCACTCATGTCTTACCTGTGTATGCTGAGAGTTGAGGAAGAAGCAAAGAACATTCTAGACCATATTAATAAGAACCACTCAGTCTGAAAGGAGTAAAACCAATGGGACATGGTCAGTATAAAGGGCTTCATGAAGCAAGACTGAGCTTCTCTGGAATGTGTTATCCTGAAACTGATAATTACAGGCAAAAGGACAAGCCAGGTGATAGGCTGTGGGTCTCCACTGCACCCAGACAAGGGCAGAGCCAGGAGAAGACACAGGGTGATGGATATTTTTGATGAAGGTGACAAATTTGTCAGTAGTGGATAAGGACACCTGAGCAAGAAGGAAAGGAAGAAGGAAAAGGAAGGAAACAGAGAGTAACAGGCATCCGGGGATGGTGTGATTTCAAGTGGTGACCACATCCAGGCTGTGGGGGAGAGGAGGAGAGGATTCAGAGCTGAGGGAGGGGGTGTCATCCTGTGGGTGTTGAAGTCATGGAGAATGGCATGAGTTGGGGTGGGGAGGGAGTATGGAGAGCCAGGAGCTATAGTCAGCAGAGAATGAAAGGAAGTGAACGCTAGAGAAGCTGATGACAGCTTTAGTGGGGAGAATGTGCTCATCAAAAGCATGAGCCTCCAGGGGTTGTTATAGGGAGGGGAAGTGACCGAAAGGCATTCTCCATCTGGGATATGGGATGGGAAGGAGAACCCAGCAGAGGAAGCCATGTCCTCAGTCAGGTTTCATATAAGCAAGAGGAAACAGGATGGATAGTCTTCTTAATTAGGATAAATTCCTACTCTGGGGGATACAGTATGGATGGGGAAGAGGCTCCCACAAGCTTGTTTGCCTCCACCATCTGTCTACCCACTCTCTCCCATTCACCCACCCGTTCAACCCATCAATCTCCCTACCCCACCCATCTATCAGTTCAACCTCCCATCCATCCCAGTTTTTCATCAGATGGTCCATCACCTGTCTCATCCTCTTTCCATCAATTCTCCATCATTCTGGATCTTTGTTGTGCATCTCCTATTCTGAGTTTAGAAAAAATGAAAGCCACAATTAAAGCTAATTAGTATTCTAAGAGCAGGAGCCCTGAGAGGGACAAGGCGGAAGCCTGTGTGACGGTGACTGCTCCCTAGGGAAGGGAAATATTGAACTAGACTAAAGAGGGATATCCCCAGAAGGGAAGGAAATGGGAATGTCCCAGACTGCAGGACAGACTAGCTGTGATGCCCTGTGCCTCTTAGGCTAAAGCCAGAGAGACAAAGAGCAGCCAGAAGGTGGGCTGCCCCTCTGCTGTATTGCAGAAGCCAAGGAGCCACCAAAGGAAGCTGGGCTTTCAATTGCCACAGCTCTGCAGCTGACAGTTGCCACGAGTGCACACAGATGTACATTCCTACCATCGCTGGGGGAATGCTCTCTCTTCTAGATGGGGCCAAGGTAGATGGACACTAGCCATTGTATCTCTCTTCATCTGCCACATGCTGCCTTCACCCTGACCTCACCGCCCACATGCCATGACCCATGCCCATCATACCGCCTCCTTCTGTAGCTCAGATTATAGATCACCGTCCACTCAATCACCTACATGTTTGCCCAGGATACTGTCTACCTAGGATAGCCTCATTCATTTCTTCAGTGTTTACCGGGGGAAAGACCCTACTTTTACTTCAAAGTAGCTGCTTGGCAGTGGTGGCACACTCCTTTAGTCCCAGCACTCAGGAATCAGAATCAGGCAGATCTCTGAGTTTGAGGCCAGCCCGGTCTACAAAGCAAGTTCTAGGACAGTCAGGGCTACACAGAGAAACTCTGTCTTAGAAAAAGCAAAGCCTGGCTTCACAGAGACCCTCTTGGGAGTCCTTTTTCCTGATTTCCCTGAAGCTGAGCCTTCTGCAAGCTCTCTGCACCAACAGTCAAAGTCTCCTCAGACATGCCCAGGAGGTCGGGTACCCACTGGTTTAGAAAGCAGTCTGCAGAGTCCAGACACTTTTCACCTCAGAACCTCAGAGCAAGCCATGTCCCACAACCAGGGCTGCTGACATGGGTATCAAGGTCTAAGTACAAAAGGGAGACCTTGGCAGCAGTCGCAGTGGCTATCCAGGCAAGCAGCTACCTATGAAGGCCAGTACCTCAGTCCAGCTGAGGCCTCAGCTTCACAGACTGAACCATGGGACTAGGTACTTAATAAGGGCCCAGGAAAGTTTGTCTGGGAGATGATAGGGGCAGAAGAAGGGAAATAATTACAAATTGTAACCAGAAGAGAGAGATCGGTGGGTATTGACTGATGGCCCTGTTGTCTGCATGATGCTAAAATGGGACCATGGTGTGTGGAGCATGTTTTTCTGTCACCATACCACTTGGTCAGGTGACTTGTGATCAGGGTGCATAGAACCATGCATAGTGGGGTACTCTTGGCTCTACCCTTCTACCACCACTAACTATAAGGCAAAGACCTAGAACCACAGAACTGGCTAATGAACAGTCTGAGTTACTGCTCCAAACCCCAAGGGCTAAAGGACTGAACAAGGCTAGGTGCAGGAGAGTGGTCTGTGACCACCCCAGGAGGACAGGGACTAGGGGGGAGGGACAGGACACAGCCCTGGGCCTCCAGCCACACAGTCCTCCCTTCCTGTTGTCTCAGGATGATCCTGGCAGGATGCATCTGCCGAAGTTCCAGGCCCAGACCTCCCCCAGGCCATGCTCCCTGTTACCCCCATCAGGATTCCACCCCATCAAGTGCATATATATGCGACTGAGAACATGTCAGAGATACACAATCAGGCATATTTGCACACACAGCTAAAGCAGCACACATGACTCAACAAAGACATGCATATCTGCACGCTGAGATACAAAGAGATGTGTTTACACTTGTACACACATGCTGACACACGTATATGCATGTGTACGTACACACCCTACTGGGGAGATGAATGGTGGGTACAGGACCACGTGACCCATAGAGCTCTGTAGAGAGACCTCACTTAATCAGCCTAGTCACGGGAGGCTGAAGGTGAGTTCCCCAGCTAAAGCAGGTTCATTCGTGCATCTGGGGAGAGGCACCATGAGAAGGCTTGAGGGTGTGGAAGAGATCTAGGCAGGCAGAACCCAAAGGAGGCTCAGGCAGTCGGGCAGAGAGAAGCTTGCAGAGCCTAGAGACTATGAAGAAAGGAACTGTCAGGGACCTAGGAGAGGGCAAGGTAGAATTCAGGTCTAAGTAGGATACATGAACCCATCATAAGCAGTCGGTAAAAATGTGAGATTCAGGAGGGAGAGGGAATCTCAGGCAGAGCTCTGGAGACTCCACACTCTAAATCTTTTCCCCAGTCCCCCACAACCCCCATCCCATAGGAGTAAACCTAGAGGCTCCTCCTCTTCCTGCTTCCTTCCCGCAGCTCAGCTCACTTAGGGTCAGAGGTCAGGGAAGCAGTCACGGTTAATTGAGATTGGGCTCAGTCTGTGGGCAGCGATAAGTGTGGTGGTAGGGACTGGTGGCCTTGGCCAGAGCAAGGAACAGTTTGTGGTGGAGATTAATAGTTGTCATGGGACCTTCAGATTGATGCTGTAGTCAAAGTGCACATGGGGAGACAAGGCTATGTGGACTGAAAGACACTAGGATGGCCCTGCCTTGAGGCAGCATCCCAGAAGGCCCACCTGTGCCTAGACAGGGAAGGAGCTTTCACATGACCCTATGACGTATCTCCTTAGTAACCATGTCTTTCAACCCAGGCCTGGCAAATGGCTACTCCATGACCCCTCCAACCCTGAACATCACCGAGGATTCATATGTGATTGACACCGGGGACAGCCTATCCATATCCTGCAGGTACTGGCTCCTCCCCACGTGGCAGTTCATGAAGGCTGCCCAAGACTAGGACAAGAGATGGCTGGCTAAAGAACCAGAAGGCCACTCCTTCCCAGGACAGACAGTCCCAGAGGCTAAGTGGGAGTCCTAGGATGTGGTCTCCCAGAAGAGTTGCAGATAGACACCCTGCACTCACCTAGCCTTCCCTTCTCCTGTACTAGTCACCTCCATCCATTCCCAGTCACCTGTCCCTAGCCCCAGGCCTCCTCACAGTACCAGCTATTAGCTGAGGCCCATATCATCAGCCTGCCCATTCATAGCCCCAAGAACCAGGCAGAGAGTCAAGGGCTCAGTGGGTGGATCTAAGGACTATACCCCAATCCTGGATTACTCTTCCTTGGAAAGAGATAAGCTCTTAGCCCCTGAGGGAGGCTCCTTGGTGGCTTATGTAAAATCTGAGTAGGAGAGATCCTGACTTCTCCTATTCTCTGCTAGGGGGCAGCACCCCCTCGAGTGGACCTGGCCAGGAGCCCAGGAGGCACTGACCACAGGTGGGAAGGACAGTGAAGACACACGAGCTGTGCAAGACTGTGAAGGCACAGAAGCTAGGCCCTACTGCAAGGTGCTGCTGCTGGCCCAGACTCATGCTAACAACACAGGCAGCTACCACTGCTACTACAAGTACATCAAGGCCCGGATTGAGGGCACCACAGCTGCCAGCACCTATGTGTTTGTAAGAGGTGAGGTCTATCTTGGGCAGAGTCCTGAAGGGACTACTTGGGACCCTCACTCCACTTCCACCCCGCTGACACCAGGCTAGCAGGAGTGAATACGGGGCCTTACTCTGTTCCACACAGAAGCAGTAGGCTAGAACTTCACCACTCTGACCCACAGGGCTCCCTTAAACTTCCCCCACACCCCACCCTACGCCCTAGCCAGAGACTCCCTGAGCTGTTGCTTTACCCAGCTCCTATTCCATCTCCTCAGACTTTGAACAGCCTTTCATCAACAAACCTGGCACGCTCCTGGTCAACAGAAAGGACTCGATGTGGGTGCCCTGCTTGGTGTCCATTCCCGGCCTCAACATCACGCTACGCTTGGTACTATTCCCTTCCCCGGCCTGACCCCAGGACCCCACCCTCCTGTGCCCTCCTTGGGAAAGGCAGCTGACTATCCCTATGTCCCTCCAGCAAAACTCAGTGCTGCACCCCGATGGGCAGGAGGTGTTGTGGGATGACCGCCGGGGCATGAGGGTGTCCACTTCACTGCTGCTCGAAGCCCTGTACCTGCAGTGCGAGACCACCTGGGGCGACCAGGACTTCCTTTCCAATCCCTTCCTCGTGCACATCACAGGTAGGGGGCGCTAGTTCTATCTCACCTAGTCACCACTCTCTGTACCCCAAGAAGAAGAGGGCAGACATAATTACCTCAGCCTACTAGTTCCCACTCATGAGGCTGCTAGTATCATGGACGGTCTTATCACCCACTGCTACGCATGTACTATCCTATGAGGAGTGTGGGAGGTGACACTGTGTGTGTCACCAGGCAATGAGCTCTATGACATCCAGCTGTACCCCAAGAAGTCACTGGAGCTGTTGGTTGGAGAGAAGCTGGTTTTGAACTGTACAGTATGGGCTGAATTCAACTCGGGTGTCACCTTCGACTGGGATTATCCAGGGAAGCAGGTAAGGTTGGCATCTCTGCCAGGTTCCTTATTTCCATAGCCCTGTCCTCAGTATCACCCCTAGGACTCATCATCTCCATGCTACCTGTGCCTCTGTGTGGAGGAGACACAGACTCAGGAACCCAAGTGATTGATGGGAAAGTTTTCTATCCCAAAGTAAACTCTGAAGCTGGGCATCCAGAGCTACTTGTGTTTGGGCAAGGGTGTGTTCCTCCTTTGCTGGGTTAGGTCTGCCCCTGCCTGCCTGCTGACCCTGGGCTTCCCCTGGGTGCGGCAGGCAGAGCGGGCTAAGTGGGTACCTGAGCGGCGTTCCCAGCAGACCCACACAGAACTCTCCAGCATCCTGACCATCCACAATGTCAGCCAGAACGACCTGGGTCCCTATGTGTGTGAGGCCAACAATGGGATTCAGCAGTTCCGGGAAAGCACAGAGGTCATTGTGCACGGTATGACCTGGGAGGCTGAGGTCACTGTGCCCGGCATGGGATGGGATGGGTCCAGTATAATGGAACCTGGAGAACAAGGGTCTTTATGCAGTGTGGGTCAGAGGTCATGATGCACCTGAGCAGCAGGGGCCAGCCAAAAGGAAGGAAGGGCTCTGAGGGGAAGCCCTGCCCAGCTCCTACCAGCTGGACAGCAAGGCAAGCTCCAGTCTGTGGGGGGAGAGGCTAGGAAGGCCTGGTGGACGGTCAGCCCCAAGTTTACACTCATGCCTCCTGTTTGGCAGAAAAGCCCTTCATCAGTGTCGAGTGGCTCAAAGGACCTGTCCTGGAGGCCACAGCCGGTGATGAGCTGGTGAAGCTGCCTGTGAAGCTGGCAGCTTATCCCCCACCGGAGTTCCAATGGTAACAGCCTGGGCCCCCTCCCCTTGCCGCCCTGCCAGGTTTAATGCAAGGACTGACCAAAGAATGAAAAGGACAGTGTCCTTCCCCATCAGATCAGTAACCCTGACTCTCAAAAGAGGATCTGTCCCTGCCCATCAGGGCCTATATACCCTGAAACTCAGGTGGGATCCTCACTAAACAGAGCCCCTAAGGGGAATGCATATACATAGTCAGCTACAAGAAGCTTAGCCCAGGAGCAGCTAAACCTCAAAATGTTTTAAACCCCAGGTCTGATATGTGGGATTTTATGTACCTGCTTCTTACATCCCCTCAGACTCCACAAGGCTCTGCCAGCTCTCCTCACAGGGAGCAAACTCGGGGCCTGCTCTGCAGTGGCTACTTCTCTGGGCTCCCTTCTTATAAGCCTTCTTCACTGAGTACCTTCTGACTCACAAACCTAAGCTATCATAAGATCAATAAATTATTATGGAGCCTGGCTCTCAGCTGTATGGTAGTGAGAGGCCTGCGGGAGAACTGAAAGTTGGGCTCTCCCTATAGGGTATGCCCAGGGCACACAGAGGGGACCCTTGACAATATACCTTCTATGTCCTCCCAAGAGAGTACAGAGCCTCAATCCTCCCTTACACTCTGAGCTACCCACTTGATTCAATCATGATGGATCCTACTGCAGCCTCCATCTACATTGTACAGAGAAGGAAATAGGCCAGCATTCCCACCTGAGCCCCAGGTCTCCTGGCAGGAATTCCTGTTTTATCTCTTCCTGTCAAGCCAGAGTGGCCCTGCCCTTCCAAGATTGAGGCACCTCACACTTGGTAAAAAGTTCTGGTGCCAGGACAAACAGAGGCACCAAAGGTCCTCAGCCAGGACCCACTGGCCATAGGCTGGAAGCTAGCTTCTGGGAAGGCTCAGGCTGTCCCAGTTATAAGCCTGTGGCTCCCCAAATCCTCCATCTAAGGCCATAGCTTTGAGCCATATAGCACCACATGGCATAGTATCAGAGCCCTAGAGGGAAGGTTCTAGAGACACTGATGAAGCTAGCGTAACTACAACTCTTAGAGTCACAGAGTCCCCTGACCTCCAAGGCCAGCGGGACTGAGCCTCCTCTCAGCACAGTTTTCCGCAGGAACATATCTACCCTCTCTGACTCTTCTCTTCCCACTTAACTAGCATCTTCCTCTCAGAAGTGTGCAGCTGTCCCAGAGCATATGTGTTCATCACAGTCTCACAGGTGACCGCTGTTTAAGTGGCACCAGGGTGGGATTACTCTAAGTCAGTGAATGGATGGTCTAGCAGACATACAGCCAGGCTGTGTCTTTGACCCAGTGTGTCCAGCAAGGTGTAGGCACTATTTCAGTGAGCCTTTGCATTTCCTGCAAGTACATTGTTCCAGTTGTCAAATAAAGACACTGAGGCTTGGGAGAGTTTGGGTACCTTCTCAGGGTCACATACCTGGCAAAGTAACAAGCTGGGGTTTGACAAGCCTTCTGCACCACATCCAGGCAGCTAGCACAGCCTCAGGTCTGCCCCTGTCCTCCTTGCCCTACTCTGTGATTCCAGGGAAGACACATTCTTCTCTAAGCCCTGACTGCTGTCACAGTTGAGAGTGGGATTCCCAAATCTACCTAAGAGATGTGCCTTTTCAGGGCCATGGAGCCATAGCTTAGCCTATCAGAGAGGAGGGGCCTTGAAGCCCAGGACTCAGGTTGCAGAAACAGTCTAGGGTATAAGGCATTTGCTTACACTTGCAGAAGAAACCTAGAGTGACTACACATGCCCAGTGGAGTATTATGTAAACA
>NW_021604996.1:112426-124486 GCF_004785775.1 Grammomys surdaster
GAAGGAAGGAAGGAAGGAAGGAAGGAAGGAAGGAAGGAAGGAAGGAAGGAAGGGAGAAAGGGAGGGAGAGAAGAAGGGAGGGAGAGAGGAAGGGAGGGAAGGCAGGCAATGGGCAGGCAGTGGAACATGGCCGGCAGGACCAGATGACAACCTTCTTTGAAGAGCCAATACTGCAGCCCCAGTGCAGGAAGGAGAGAGCCATACAAATTGCCATCTACAGAAAGAGCACCCAAACTAGGGTAGCAGTAATACAGAAGCCCTGTGAAGGCTCCAGGTCTGGAGAACTCACAGAAGCTTCCAGAGGCAGGCGTCAGAGAACCAGGCAATTAACACTCCATGTGCTCAGCTGTTTCTGTTCCTTCCCTCATCAGTATACACTATGAGAAAGGAGTCAGGGCCCACTGAGGGTGTCAGAGTCAGTCGCTTATGCCGAAGCCCACCATCAGGTGCAGAAGAACTTCATGGAGGAACTGGGAAACTGCCTTCTAGTCCCTAGGCCAAGGGTAGCTGCCCTAAGTAGAAACTGATGGAGGTGGGGAGGTCAAAGTATTTAGGCGTGAGTCCAGAAGCGCCACCACAGATCTCATGATGGTCCTGAAAGTCAGTGACATTGCTGAGCTGGCCACATAAGTCAGCCCAGTCCGGAGCTTTTGTCTGCCTTTCCTCAGACCAGGGACTCTGTCCATCCCACACTCCTGCTACCCTTCCTGCTCTAGTCTAGGAAAGGTCTCTTGCTATAGCCCGATGTATCAAGAGTGTCCACATGGCCTTCGCTTCCCATCTCCAGCAGTATGTGTGGCCCTTCATATTAGCGAATTCTGCAGCCATAGGGTCAATGAGCCTTGGATGGAAAATATCCTCTAAAACGTATCTGGACCTTTTGTTTTTATCATAGTCCCTGTGCACGTGAAGATCACAGCCTTTTATGAAACCTAATGTATGCATATCAGATGTCATCTCAAGATGATTTACAGTATATAGAGAGGTGTCTATAGCTTATGTGAAAAGTCTATGTCACTTTATAGAAGGGACTTGAGCATTGGGTGTTTGGGGTTTTAGTTTGTCTTGCTTTCTTTATCTTTAATTAGCATACAAAGAATAAGATTTATTATGGCATTCTCAAACAAAATTTGTTCTTGTTGATGCCATCAGGTATTTTAGATTGATCATTAAAGATTTTGATGACCAACAGGAAACCAAGAACCAGGCAATTAAACACTCCATGTGCTCAGCTGTTCCCTCTCATGGTGGGGGAGCTGTAAATGCAAGCACAGAGCTAGCATTTGGTCCCCACAGCTTCTGAATTCCCTTGCTTTGCCAGGTACAAGGACAGAAAGGCAGTGACCGGGCGCCACAATCCACATGCTCTGGTGCTCAAAGAGGTGACCGAGGCCAGCGCAGGCATCTACACGCTTGCTCTGTGGAACTCTGCAGCTGGTCTGAGACGAAACATCAGTCTGGAGCTGGTGGTGAATGGTATAGCCTGGAAGGATGGGAAGAGGCATGAGTCTCGGGGGCTGGTGGGTGGTGATGGGAGCCAGCTGACTGGCTGCTTGCCTTATGCCACAGTGCCTCCCCACATCCATGAGAAGGAAGCCTCCTCACCCAGCATCTACTCCCGCCACAGTCGCCAGACCCTCACCTGCACTGCCTATGGGGTACCCCAACCTCTCAATGTTCAGTGGCACTGGAGGCCCTGGACACCCTGCAAGACATTTGCCCAGCGCAGCCTGTGAGTATGTCCCCCACCACACCCCATCCTCCTCTACACACAAGATCTTAGCTCCATCACAGCCTCCCTTTATAGCTGAGGAAACAAGACCAGAGAAGGGAGACAAAGTTCCCAAGCTCAAAGCTATAAGCAACAAAGCCTGCCCAAATGAGACATGTTCCCTGCACCCAGCTCAATTTCAAAAGGGCTAGTAGGTAGTTAGAGCTGGGTAGGTGTGGTGGCATGTGCTAACACTTGGGTGGTAGAGGCAAAGGTATCAGGAACTGAAGGTCATCCTTGGCTACATAGTGAACTCAAAGCCAGAATAAAAAATAAAAATAAAAAAATAAGAAAAAGGACAGAAGAGCCTGGAAGGATATTCTAGATAGAGATAAATTAGACACACAAGGAACAGGGGAGGAGGAGGGTGTCACATGAGCAGAAACTTTGAAGGCCTTAGGGAACCTGGTGAAGGGTATTCAAGCAGCACAGTGACAGTGAAAGATTCTGTGGTTGCATGCTAGGGGATGAACAGAAGCCAGGAACACAGGCAGGAAAGGAGTCTAGCCCCACCTGCTGGCCCAGGGACTGTGGCTCCAGAGCAACCAATTGGGAGGCTCAGGAGAAGCAGCTGCCTGTGAGCCTGAGACAGCCTGAAGCATTCCAGGCTCTTAGGGGTCTCTTGTGAAACACATGGCCTACAGCTCACACTGGTATCTCCAAGTTTGCCCTTTCCAGTGATCTGTCATTATGCTCTGGGCCAAATGACTGAGTCCTGGGATGACCCCTCCCCACTCTTCAGATAGGGGCAGACAAGAAGGGCCAGTAGAAGACTGAAGCACTGAGCATGCCTAGGAGAAAAGAGAGGGAGAAGCATCTGGGGTGGGGTTCATGGGGCAGAGTGGTGACTTACAGTCCTCCTGGAAGCTGGGTGAGCATATCCAAGGTGGACTCTGCAGGAAGGACACATGGCTGACATAGGACCGAACAGTGGCTGTGTGAAGCTGCAACAATATTCTAGCCCCTCATTGTCCTTGTTCCCAGGCCTGAGGGGTGTCTCTGACCCACTGTGGTGTAAGACAATGTTTGAGGATAACAAAGGTGTGACCCCTACCCCCACTTAGATCTTCCCTTCCTTATTCCTGACCTGCCCTTGTCCCTCCTCATCCCTGGCAGCCGGAGGCGGCAGCAGAGGGATGGCATGCCACAGTGCCGAGACTGGAAGGAGGTGACCACTCAGGACGCTGTGAACCCCATCGAGAGCCTGGACAGCTGGACTGAGTTTGTGGAGGGGAAGAATAAGGTACAGGACAAATGGAGAGAAAGACACAGGTCCAGACAAGCTGTGTCAATGAGAGTAGAGAAAGAGCTGCCTCTTGCTTGTGTTGGGATACCACCTGGCCTGCAGAGCTCTGGGAACTGCAGCTGACAGGCAGGTGACTTCCCTGCCATCTCTGGATCTCAGCTACCCTGCCTGCATGTGAGCCAGGCCTTCCCAGACAAGGAAGCTGAGATCCAGGAGAACCCAGCTGCCCACAAGTCCCAAGGCTGGGAGGGGATGGGGCTGGGGGCTGACGAGATCTCTATAGAAGGCTGGTGAGCTGCTGACCAGAAGGGGGAGGGGGACTGAACAAAGGCACCCACTTCCTACAGTCACTTCCTGTTTTCCTACACACCTCCAGAGCCTCTTCCTGTTCCAGGCCCGGCCAGGAAGTGCCCGGCTTGGGATGGGGGTGGGGGGTCTTAGGATGATGGGCAGGGCTTGTGTACCTCTCTCCTCCCCTATTTTCCAAATTTCTTAGTCCCTGGGAGCAGAATTCTCTAGAATCTTGGGATACCTCCATACACATACATATACACACCTCCTCTGCTATCCTGGACCTTAAAGAAGTGTTGTATGCCTTCAGACTAACGTGGGCACATCACAAAGACCTTGAACAGTGACCAGCTACTGACCTTAAGCCGAAATTCAGAAGTAGCTAGCCCTGATGTGACTCATCACAGTCTGACTTTTTAACTCTTGCTTAGACAGGCCCAGTTGCCAAACTGGCTTCTGACCCTTCAACATGGCTACAGTCTGAAACATGGCACAGAGAAGTCCCCCTGGTCTTGCCTTCGGACACTTTCCAGCCTCGGCTACAACCTAAGCCAGCTGTCTATACGTTGTTTCTTGGCTTTTCTGGGGCACTGCCTCTCTACTGCCAAAGACCTTGCCTCATTATTCGGGACAGCCTCTAGACTTTGGTCATTGCCAGCACAAACCTCAGTTTCCCCATTACTAGTGAGCACAATAGCCTCTTTGAAGAGGAGGAGGGTCCCGGTATACAATGGAGCCTTATGCCTCTGTTCTGGGTAGACGGTGAGCAAGCTGGTGATCCAGGATGCCAATGTGTCAGCCATGTACAAGTGTGTGGTCTTCAACAAAGTGGGCCAGGATGAGCGCCTTATCTACTTCTATGTGACCAGTGAGTAACCAGACTGTCCCCAGGGAGTGCCACTTCACCTAGGCAGGCCTGGGTGCCAGGAATGGGCTTTCTGGTGATCGTGGAAGTACCCAGCCCATGGGACAACCACCACCACACCACCTCAGCATAGAATGGAAGAGACAAATTTAGGGATTCTCAGCCTATACACTGGCACCCGTTCTCAATTGAGAGTCCCAGGGTTCGTGTGTGCATGTTGCAGTAGAGAGAAATTCCCATCATTTACTCAGATTTTAAAATGGGTTAGTGACCTCTAGAAAGCCAGGGGTCACAGGAAGAGACATTTACTGAGTCCAGGACTACGGATGAAGTCACCTGAAAGGGCAGGTGGAAATCAAGAGAATGGCACTGGCAAACGCTAATTAAATCATTCCAAGGAAAAGCCAGGGTCAGGGTGTGGGTGGTAGCAAAAGAGAACGAGGACACCCCCCCCAAGCTCCCAGGTCTGGTGATAAGAGCTCCAGGACCTGTGCTGCAGGAAGTGTGTGGACTGCTCCCTGCTTGTGGCGTGGCTAGAAGTGTGGGAAAGGGAGGAGGAGGAGGAGCCCAGGGATGAGACTAGCTTCCACAACATGGTGGCTTCTTGTATCAGGGAGAGGAAGAAACAGGAGGGGGGGGGAGTTATAGACAACGTGAAAATCTGGCAACATGCTATGTACAGCCTTTATTGAGAACTGAGTGGTGAAGAGGGAGACCCACACTGCGGCAGTAAACATGGAGACAGTGTCACTTGGGTTCCTCTCCCCTTCTCAGCCATCCCGGACGGCTTCAGTATCGAATCAGAGCCTTCTGAGGATCCCTTAGAAGGCCAGTCTGTGCGCCTCAGCTGCCGGGCAGACAACTATACGTACGAGCATCTGCGCTGGTACCGGCTCAACCTCTCCACACTTCACGATGCTCAAGGGAACCCCTTACTGCTCGACTGCAAGAATGTGCATCTGTTTGCCACGCCCCTAGAGGCCAACCTAGAGGAGGAGCCCGGGGCCCGCCACGCCACCCTCAGCCTGAATATCCCCCGAGTGGCGCCCGAGGACGAGGGTGACTACGTGTGTGAAGTGCAGGATAGGCGCAGCCAGGACAAGCACTGCCACAAGAAGTACCTGTCTGTGCAGGGTGAGGTGGGCGTGGCAAGCCAGAGAGGGCGGGACCATGTTTCTCAGCCTTTGTAGCTTCTACCTTTGCACCCAGTCCAGCACAGCCCTGGGTGGTTGGATCCCAAGCCCGGGTCTTCAGAAGCACCCCTGAGGCCCAGCCTAGCCGTAGAAGTCCTTTGCATTCTCAGTCCCTGATCCTTCAGCGCCATGCCGCCCATCTCACCCTTGCATCCATCACTACACCTATCCCTACTTCAAGCCTCATCCCGAGGTACCCTCTTGGTTTCTGCACCTTCATTTAGTTCCTTCTCTACCTCTGCCCCAGCCCTGGAAGCTCCTCGGCTCACACAGAACTTGACCGACCTCCTGGTGAACGTGAGCGACTCTCTAGAGATGCGCTGCCCGGTGGCCGGAGCGCACGTGCCCAGTATTGTGTGGTACAAAGATGAAAGGCTCCTGGAGAAAGAGTCAGGTAAGGAAGATTGCCTTAGGTGATAGAGCGGAGGTCTGCAAGATCGATGGGATAGAGCGGAGGTCTGCAAGATCGATGTTCCTATACCAACCTGTGCTGGAGCCTTCATCCTACCTCTTGCAGGAATCGACCTGGCAGACTCCAATCAGAGGCTGAGCATCCAGCGCGTGCGCGAGGAGGACGCCGGTCGTTACCTGTGCAGTGTGTGCAATGCCAAGGGCTGCGTAAACTCCTCTGCCAGCGTGGCAGTGGAAGGTGCGTCCCTGCCTGGCTCTGTTCAACCCACCTCAGGACACCCCATTGGTGCTTTCCTGTGGCCATTTTGTAAAGTAGTTTCCGAGCACGAGGAGCACTTCCTGTTGGGTACATTTTCCCCCTCACATACCCACTATCTACCTGCCCAGGCTCTGAAGATAAAGGCAGCATGGAGATTGTGATACTCATTGGCACAGGCGTCATTGCAGTCTTCTTCTGGGTCCTCCTCCTGCTCATCTTCTGTAACATGAAAAGGGTGAGGGTGCTCCCCCGCAGAGATTCTCTCCAGTGCCAAATCGGGCTTCCTGTGTCCCCATTCCATTCACACTCCAGCAAACCCTTAAGATTCCCATCCTGGTTCACCTATCAATTTCCTGCCCTAGGAATCCCACACACACACACTCCCATGTTTGGAGCAGAAGTTGTCTGTTGGCCTGTCCCCTTCCTTGACTAAGAACCCAGAAGCAAGGGCCATTTGTCCTAGGCAAAATATATCCAAGCCACAATGATATGTCCAAATCAATGAGTTGTCTCCACCCCCACCCCCAGCCTGCCCATGCAGACATCAAGACGGGCTACCTGTCCATCATCATGGACCCCGGGGAGGTGCCTTTGGAGGAGCAGTGTGAATACCTGTCCTATGACGCCAGCCAGTGGGAGTTCCCCAGGGAAAGGTTGCACCTCGGTGAGGCCAGCACCCAGCTTGCCCCACCCAGCACTCACTGCCTGGCAGAGACGGCTTCAGCTGCCACAGGGTCAGGCAGGCTGAAGTAACAGAGATCCTTCCCTTCTCAGAACTTGTGCCAGGATAGCCCTCCTGGTCCCCACTTGGCCTGACCAGTTCCAGCTGGGCCAGAATCCCCAGAACCACAGCCAGGGCTCCCAGTTCCCAGGCCCCGGAGGTCATTTCCTGCTGCTCTGAGCAGGGTGGACCTGTCCCACCTGCCTGGAGAGGATGCTGGGGCCTTCCTGTCTGCCTCTCCTCTCCAGTTCTCTAGCTTTCCCTAAGACTCCACTCCCTATCCCCTTCCTGTTTGGCAGAAGAGACTTCCATTTTCCTCCTGCCCCAAGCTCTTGGGACAGATCACCCCTGCTGTCCATCCTTCTCCATCCTCACTCCCCAGCTCCCACCCTCACCCCCATCCCCGTACAGCTTACCTGGAATTGGCCCCCTGCTTCCACAGGGAGAGTCCTAGGCCATGGGGCTTTTGGGAAAGTGGTGGAAGCCTCAGCTTTTGGCATCAATAAAGGCAGCAGCTGCGACACCGTGGCCGTGAAGATGCTGAAAGGTATGGGGCTCACAGGTAGAAGGCTCTGTGCAGCTAGGGGAGGATCGTGAGCTCTGGGGAAGACTCACACAAGAGCAAGAAGGGAAACCCTCAGCGCTACAATACCCACCACAGTTGAACGGAAGGGCATTAGGAATCAGACTCAAACCTCTGCCTGAACCCTCTGACTCTGTAGGGTTAGCAGCACGTGCTAAAGACTCAGTGTAGCCTGCACCCCCAGCACCAGCGCTGAGCATGCCTTTGTTAAGTCAGTGAGTGTCTCGGGAAGGTTGAGCAGATTGGGAAAAACACCAGGGCCGTTTTGGTATTTGCTATGCCTCTGTCTCTCCTCCAGAGGGCGCTACTGCCAGCGAGCACCGTGCCCTGATGTCCGAGCTCAAGATTCTAATTCACATCGGCAACCACCTCAATGTAGTCAACCTCCTAGGGGCGTGCACCAAGCCCAACGGTATGGAAATGAGATTCCCTGGGGAAAGTGATGGGCGTTGGAACTCTCACTACGAGTGGGAGGAGCCATGTAAATCCTGGGGTGTGCCAACTTTGGAGCCTAGCAGAGAGCAGGAAGGATAGACCACAGAGGTAGAGGCGCCTTGCCTATGCGCAGCCAGCATCACCGAATGAGTGCCTGACTTCTACTCCGTGGTGCCCTAGGCCCTCTCATGGTGATCGTGGAGTTTTGTAAATACGGCAACCTCTCCAACTTCTTGCGCGTCAAGCGGGAGGCGTTCAACCCCTACGCGGTAAGTGGGTACCCCAGCCTGTCGCAGGAGCCCAGTTAGAGAACGGGTGGGCACCAGGTTGGCTGGAATGGAGATCCAAGGTTGCCGCTAGGGTGAGACAGCCTCTTCACTTCGCTTTGGCAGGAGAAGTCTCCCGAGCAACGCAGGCGCTTCCGCGCGATGGTGGAAGGCGCCAAGGCTGATAGGAGGAGATCTGGAAGCAGCGACAGGGCCCTGTTCACACGGCTTCTGATGGGTAAAGGAAGTGCACGGCGAGCCCCACTTGTCCAAGAAGGTAAGAACCTGGCTTCTGCTTGCCAGTGGATGTCTGGCCCAGTAAAGTATCCCCATTAGCTTTACCCAGGGATAACCTAGCCTGAGGCCCTCGGTGCCAGGGCTTCTATGGGAGAATCGTAATGCACTCTGCTTCGGGAGAGGAAGACACCGCAGGGTCAGGAAATGAAATCTGTCTTGGGTATTACAGGATAAACAGCGATGTATTGCAGATAGGGCCAGGGAGGAGTACAGAGCCAGAGAGCAGGTGCAAAAGCGGGTGCCCCAGAGAGCATGGAGGTAACAGGTGTAACAGGGGCACATAGTGTCTGAAGTTTCAGGGGCCTGGCCAGGAGAGCTGTGGTCAGGGTTGAGTTCACAAAAGTTAAAATTTGGAACTGAGATGGAAGATGAACTCTGGCAGAGACACCTCCTGAGCTTCATCCCCTCTGTGCAGCTGAGGACCTATGGTTGAGCCCGCTGACCATGGAAGACCTTGTCTGCTACAGCTTCCAGGTGGCCCGGGGAATGGAGTTCCTGGCTTCCCGCAAGGTAGGTCCCTTGACACTACCAGGCCCTTTTCAGAGGAAAAGGGTGCACCTCCCTTGCCATAGATATGCCCAGTTGTAATTTTACTCCACAGTGACCTTAGTATCCATTCAAATCCGTCCCATTTTGGAGGAAACTCAGCCCAAAGTGAGGAATTCCCTGCCCCACCTCTCCAAAGCAGTGACCATCGAATCAGTCTGGCTGAGTCCCTAACTCGCTGCACTGTCCTCAATTTCCTATGTCCTTCTCCACTTATCTCTCTCCAAATGAACAAGATGAAGGCAGGGAAGGATACACCTAGGGGACCTCAGAGCTCTAGGCTAAGATGTCACCCTGGGGGTTAAAGCTAAACTCATTGACACCTCCCTCTCTCCACCCTTAGTGCATTCACAGAGACCTGGCTGCTCGGAACATCTTACTGTCAGAAAGTGACATAGTGAAGATCTGCGACTTTGGTCTTGCTCGGGACATCTACAAAGACCCTGACTATGTCCGGAAGGGCAGTGTGAGTGCAGGCCATGCAACACAGGGGACTCAGGGTGGACGGGGAGAGTGAGACCACAGGCCAACTGTCTTCTGGGGAGCACTGGCTGGAGGTGACAGGAACCTTTGGTCTGCCAGGATACATGCCCAGCTGCTGGGGGCACACTGTTCTTAGGAGCTCAGCAGGTGTGCTGGTTTCATGTCTTATCACTGTGATGAAACACCTAACTGAATCAACATACAGTACATCATAGCATAGACGGCATAGTGTCTGGAAGAGGAGGGTACGGCTCATAGGGCGCCTGTCAGGAGGGAAACAGTGATGAATGAATGCTTCTCCTCAGCTCAGCTTGACTTCCATTTCTCAATGTCTTCCTGGCTTCTCTCCTTTATCTCCTTCAGTTCAGCTTGGGATACATGGAATAGGACGGCCTACATTTCGGCTGGGTCTTCCCACCTCAGTTAGCCTATTCTAGACAATCCTTCACAGACAGGTCCACAGACAGTGTCAGGGCTGTTTTGATAGGGCTCATAGAAGGGCACTTACGTGACTGACCAGAGCTGAGTAAGAGCTTGTGCCAGGGAGAGGAAGGAAGATGGCTGGAGAGAGAAGATGATCAGAGTGAGTCCAGGGCAGTGTGGTGACCACCTGGCCCAGAGTGCCCACCCTATGGAAGGTTTTTGTCCTTCATGCTGACTCATAGTGTGGGAGGCAGATGCAGGTAGGGGGCAGGTATGCATTCTGCCCCACTCCATAAGATTTCAAGAAAAGGGACTGGGAACACTGGGTTGGAGTCAGAGACCAGTCTGGAAGGGCTCTCAGATAAAGCCACAAGGTGGAGGGAGACTGAAGGTGGAGAAGTATTATTAAGAGCTTGAGGGAGGAAGAAGAGAAGAGAGAGAAGGGAGAAGAGAAGGGAGGAAGAACGGGGAGAGGGACAGAAAAGACAGGACAGAGAGAAAAGAGGGTAGGGAGGAGGGAGGGAGAGGGGAGAGGAAATGAAGATAACTGGGAACAAAGGATAGTTGTTGGGAGAGAGGGGGGAGGGAGAAAGGGAGGGAGGAAGGGAGGGAGGGAGGGAGGAAGGTAAAGGGAAGGAATGAGGGGAGAGAGGAAGAGGGGAAGCGGGGTAGGAAGAGAGATCTGGGCACCTAGGACAACCACAGAGAAGACATGTTCAATCTTCACAGAAGAAACCTAGGATTGTGGGTGTCCTGGTGCCTGACCTTAGCTCTCTCTCCTCCACCATGGGACATATATCTTTCTGCCCACCCAGGCCCGACTGCCTCTGAAATGGATGGCCCCTGAGAGCATCTTTGATAAGGTATACACCACGCAGAGTGACGTGTGGTCCTTCGGAGTGCTGCTGTGGGAGATCTTCTCGCTAGGTGAGTACAGAGCGAGGTGCTCATGCATGAGAGAAGAGGGGTTGTCTCTCTCCAGAGGCTGATCACACAACCGTATCTGTACACGGACCTATTAGCCCAGGGCCATCCAAGGCAAGTGATGGGTCACAGAGAGCCCACCCAGCTTCTGCCCAGCCTGGCCCAGCTAGCCAGAGAACCCTGCCTCCCAAAGCTCCCTGCTCTCTTGGCAACTTAGTCACTGTTCTATTGCTGTGAAGAGACACCAAGGCCAAGGCAACTCTTATAAAGAAAAGCATGTATTTGGGGCTCTCTTACAGTTTTAGATAGTTAGCCCGTTATTGTCATGGCAGGAAGCATAGCAAGGAGCATGGCAGTACAGAGGTAGGCATGGCTCTGGAGAAGTAGCTGAGAGCTACACACTGATCCACAGGCAGCAGACAGAGAAAGAGACTGGAACCTGGTGTAGGCTTTTGAAACATCAAAGACTATCCTGAGTAATACACCTTCTCCAGCAAGGCCACACCTCCTAATCCTTTCAAATAGAAAGGACCTCCCTGATCACCAAGCAGTCCAATGCATGAGTGTAGTATGTAGTTTAAAAAAACAATCCATGCTAAATCCAGCCAGCTCCAGCATTGGCAGTCTTACCACCACTCCCCCCATGGTTAGGCCCAAGCAGCAGTCTTGCCCTGGTTCCCTAGGCCAGCTGCTGCCAACCTTGTGAGACCCCAGGCTAGCCACAGGGGGCGGATGGTCTGGAAAGATTGGAGCAGCTTGGCAGCAGCTAGTAAAAGAACCAGGGCAAGACCGCCACTTGGAGCTGGCCGTGGGGGTTGGCAAGACCGCCATTGGTGGTACATAGCCAGTTTAGCGTGGTTTCTTTTTTTAAGAACTACATGCTACAGGTATCCAAGCTACTTTCTCTATTGCTTTGATCATTACAGTTGCCATTTACATAATGCCACCACATCTATTCTCCCAGACCGTCCACCCCCTGTGGCTAGCCTGCAGAAAGCCAGCTACTGCTCACTCGGATCCCCTTAGCCCCATAAAATGATAACACTAGAGACCTGTAATATACCAGCCAGATTATAATGGTAAATCTCCAACCCCCAAAATGCCCATGCAAAGAACACAAAACTCAATTGACCTAATACAAGTTGCACACCTAGACTGGACAAACGTACCCTATATCACTCTATTATAGAGCCCATCTATGTATGCCAGCTACTTGCAGCTTCCCTAGACTACGTGTGTCAGCTACATCTTACATCTTCTTCTCCTTCTTCCATCTTCTTCAGCCCTCTGTCTCTCCTCTCTCTTCTCTTCTCTTCTCTTCTCTTCTCTTCTCTTCTCTTCTCTTC
>NW_021604996.1:124496-250785 GCF_004785775.1 Grammomys surdaster
TCTCTTCTCTTCTCTTCTCTTCTCTTCTCTTCTCTTCTCTTCTCTTCTCTTCTCTTCTCTTCTCTACCGCCTTTCCCTTCCACTGCCCAATCACAGGCTCTAGCCTTATCCAACCAATTAAGATTTCACCTGACCTCACCTGAGTATGTGCACCCCTCTTGAGGGAGCAGAAAATACAAACAGCAATCCACAACACTTGAGCCTTTGGGGAGGGGCATTCTCATTCAGTCACACCTGCTTACACAAACCTCACATGCAAACTGGCCCCCATGAAGGGTAGAAGAAGACAATGAACAAAACGTAAATGTCACCAAACAGCAGCCCTGATAAACAGTTACTAAAAACAGGAGCAGAAAGAGTCTGGATAGTACAGGGGCCCCTGGCCTGCTGGGAGAGTCACGGGGACTGGGAAGGAGCTGGGCCACAGGAAGAGGGGTTAGAGTGCAGCTCAGCAGGCTTAGCGTGCATCAGAGCATTCCATCCCTGGCAACACAATCCACAAATAAATAATAGAAAGGTGGGGTAGAGCAGGTGACCCAGGAAGAGCGAGGGGACACCAGACAGTGGTCCTCATAAGATGGAAGTGGACAACTGTGAACAAGATGATCAGGATTTGCAGAAGGACTTTGTTGAACAGGCTCTGTGAGGCTGCATGCCCAACTCAGTAGCTAGTCTCACAAATGCACTCTGACTGTATGGATGTGTGTAGTACCCCACCAGAACCTGGGGCTGGCATTTTCTTGGCTATTCTAATATTGATTTATTTATGTATTTTATCTGTATGGGTTCTTTGCATGTACATCTGCGCACCAGACGATGGCATCAGACAGGTGTGAGCTGCCATGTGGGTGCTGGGAATTGAACTCAGGACCTTCAGAAGAGCAGTGAGTGCTCTTAACCACTGAGCCATCTCTTCTTCTCCTTGGCTGTTCTAGAAGCCAACAATCCCTAGTGATTCTCCTGTCTCTGCTCTGCTTGAATCTGAGGTTACAGGCAAATGCTACATAGGTATTGGGATCAGAAGTCTGGTCCTCATGATTGCACAGCAAGTGTTCTTAACTGCTGAGATATCTCTCCAGCCCCATCCAGCCTCTTTTAATTAGATAAAGAATTAGGATGTCCTCTGGGTTAGACATCATACTAACTCCCATAGCAATGTACAAGAAAGGAAGGGACAAGACAGGCTGGGCTGAACAAAGGGCAGATGACTGCTCCCCACCCACCTCACTACCTTTCTTCCATCAGGGGCCTCTCCATACCCTGGGGTACAGATCAATGAGGAGTTCTGCCAGCGGCTGAAGGATGGCACACGAATGAGGGCCCCAGAGCTGGCCACTCCTGCCATGTGAGTCTCCTGGCTGGCCACTCAGTTGTTGGCGGCCAGAGACCAAGAGAGAACTGTGCAGTAATGGGTAACGGGGAGGGTTGGTGCAGATCATGAGATGGAAGGCAGAAAAAGAAGCCTACATGCAGGGGGAGGGTCTCAGGGCAGGCATGGAGACACTCAGTGGAAGAGGGTCATGAAGTTGTGGGGCAGAGGGTGGAATTCAAGCCCAGGAGATAGCACATGGGTATAACATATATACTAGACACTGTCTCATTCCAACACTGATCCATCCATTCATCCACTAACATGCCCCCAATCCTGGACCTTACTGCTGTACCATCTGCTGGAAGTCCAGAGCCCATAGAGCAGGCCAGGCCTCTGCCCTGGAGGAGACACACAGATAGTGGTCACATAATGAGATGGGACAGAGACACCTTGGGGACACCTGATAAGCACTAGAAAGTCAGGTGATCAGGGGAAGAGAGGACATTGAGGTGACACTCGAGGGACTGAAGACAACTCAAGGATGATGGAGGACAGGCAGGGGGACAGCCAGTTTAAATCTGAAGTGGAGACAGCAGAACATGTATGAAGGACAGAATTCTGAGTCGTTTTGCATTCCTATAACATACTGGACACAGGACACTTTATAAGAAAAAGGAATGTTTGTCCAGCTGTCAGTTCTGAGAGCTGACATCCCTCTCCATCGCTCAGCTCTGGTGATGGCCTCCCGTCTCCACTGTAGTATGGCAGATGGCATCATGCTGGAGCCCATGAGAGGAACAGATCACATAGTAAACAGGAAACAAGGGAATTGTATACAACAGCCTGCTCTCTGGAGATCCTACCACTAGAAACCAGCATTAATCCATTCGTTAGCCCCTTTGACCCTGCAGTGGGCACCATCTCTGAAAGGCCCATCACCTCAGTAGTGGTCAACCACTGTGGGGTCAAGCTCCCATCGCATGAACCTTAGGGGGACACACTGACGATCCCAACTGCCATAGTGATCCAGGGGATACAGGAGTGATGGGGTCGGCTGGTGGAAGGATCACAGGTCAACAGCCATCTGCATCCCACAGACGCCACATCATGCAGAGTTGCTGGTCTGGAGACCCTAAAGCAAGGCCTGCTTTCTCTGACCTCGTGGAGATCCTGGGGGACCTGCTTCAGGGTGGAGGCTGGCAGGTGAGCCTCATCTTTGTCCTGTCCTGATACAACCCATGGCCTTATCCTGGGTCCCTGCCTTGTCTGTCTTTCCAAATTCCCCTAAGCCCTGGTCACCTGTCAGCTACCAAAGAAAGGTCACACATCTCTGGGCCCCAGGCCCATGGGCCTATTCTCCCACTCCCCACAGCTCCGACTCGGTCAGCATGAAGCTGGGCAAATACTACCAGCATCTGTTCAAGCTGCAATACTGATAGTCAGAGGTCATCTTTGCCTACAAGGAGCCCTAGGCTGGTTCACACTGAGCCTGCAAGGCAATGCTGTCCCAAACATGATGGTAGTACATCCCTTTACCTCCTAACATCTGCTGAGCACCGAAACACCGAACTTGTATATTCTCCATGTCTCTCTCCCCAGAGGTACTTCCTAAGGGTAGCAGCTTGGGGCTGGTACCTCATGCTCTAGAACCCGAATTGAGGATGCCCAACTGAGGCCCATCCTGTCCCACTTGCCTGGACCTGGAAGGGCTGTTGGGGGAACTGAACAAGGCCAGCCCATCAGGCATTTAACAAACTCCATGGTTGGCCCGCTGTGAGCATTAAAGTGTACTATGGCCCAGCATGGCCCCACTTATTCCTCAGAGCACACAATCACACACACAACCCACCCTGACCCTATAGCAGAAGTCAGGACCACAGTAGTCTTGCGTGCAGCATTAAGACTCCTGATGGGCTTGTGGTAGCCTCTGACCCTGGAAACGTCTCCCATTCCTGCCAGGAGGAGGAAGAGGAATGCATGGCCCTGAACAGCTCTCAGAGCTCAGAGGAGGATGGCTTCATGCAGGCATCCACCACAGCTCTCCATATCACCGAAGCTGACGCTGAGGGTAGTCCACCCAGCACGCACTGCCACAGCCTGGCAGCCAGGTCAGTCTCCCTCTCCCCAGGTCTGGGAATGGATCTGATGGTGACAGCAGTTCGAAGATGGAATTATGAGTCCTTAAGGGAAAGCAACTTACAGTGACTTGAGAGAGCTCTTTCCATGAGCATTTTAGTCCATTGCTATAACAAAAGGCCTGGGGCTGAGTACTTTATCAAGAAAAGAGGTCCATTAAGTTCACATCAGTGGAGATTGAAAAGCATGGTACCATCATTTGCCCTATCTCTGGGGAGAGTTTCCTGGCAGACGGCATCATGATAACAGAAGTACATAAAGAATAAAGCATGTGGTGAGAACAGAGGCAGAGGAAGCCAGAGGTCCTAACCACTCTACTTACAACATCTCAGGGTCCCAAGAGACCTTCATTAGTCCTTTCTGAGGTGATGTTCCCATGCACTAGGCCCCACCTCAGTGCCCTACATGGGGGATGAAGCTTCCAGCACATGGACCTTAGAGACACACTCTAGCCAACTCTAAACCACAATAACCATCCTCCTCCAATTCTCTGTGCTTCCTGCTTTCAAGAGAGCACCCACCTTGGACACTCTCTCTTTGGAGACACAAAGTAGACTATTTGGGCCAAGAATGCTCCCAGGGTGCAGTTGTTGTTTCAACTCCACAGCGTATCCCCAGGACCATGGCAAGGCCTAAGAGCAGTGCACACTACATTCGCCATATTCAGGAGTGGAATGGCCTGTTTGTAGCACTTTGGACCCAAGCTCTCTTACCGTTGGTAGCTTACACCTTTACTATGTTGTACCATCTGTGTTCTCACAAGCATAACAGAGAGGCTGGGGTTCTGGGGCTCCTGGCCTATATGCTCAGGGAAGGGACATGCCTGGGTCAGAACAGCGAGCTGGTGCTTGCCAGGTTGCTTCTACCATGCACCCAACAACCTGTGCACAAACCATGCACACTGACACTTGTGCACACATGTGCATATGTGGGCAGGCCAGTCAGTGGTTAATAGCAAGAAGATGAAAAGAAAGCTATACCTGCCTCAGCTCCATGCTGCACTCAGCCTGGGGGTGACTGCCCCACTCTCCTTCCACCTCAGAGTTCTCTTGTACGGGAGAGACAGTGCAGCACAGGGAAGGCCAGGGAGGAGCATGCTGAGGCCAGCTGAGCTGTGTGATGGACAGCACGGTGGGATGTGAGGGCCAGTCCAGACCTCGGACCCAAGTCCCACCCATACTCCACCTCTCACCAGAAGGCCTTTCTCAGCGAGGAGAGAAACAGGCTGGGAGGTACGGGAGATTCTGAACTCATTGGAACCTTCTGTATCCTCCCCACAGATATTATAACTGTGTGTCCTTTCCTGGGCGCCTGGCCAGAGGCACTAAAACTCCAGGTTCCTCCAGGATGAAGACGTTTGAAGAATTGCCCATGACCCCTACAACCTACAAAGCCTCCGTGGTAAGGGAAGGAGAGGGAGGAGGGACGCGCAGCTGAGATGGGGCCTAGGTGGGGGACGGTAGCAGCTATTCCACACACACCTAACAGAGAAGCAAACAAGACTTCTAAAGCATTCTATTTAACTTTTATTACTGTGCAAATCACACATATTGATGGATGCAATATTTCAAGACATTCATCTAGGGTGCGCTAGTCCAGCCTCCCTTTACCTCCTCTCCCTCTTCCCAACCAACCTCTATTAATGGCTGTTCTACTTCCAGGTCAGCCACTTTTTAGCTCCCTCATGAGAGAACATGTACCCATCTCCCTGCTCATCAATTCAGTTAATGTAGCGATCCTCCCATTCCTTCCATCCCCTGCAAACAGTGTTTCCTTCTTCTCTGGGATGGAATAAAACCCCACTGTGTACACGCGCTACATTCTCCTGGTCCATCCTCCGTTGACGGCACCTAGGCTGGCAGTCGCTTGCCTATTTTGAGCCATACCACGATACATGGGCACGAAGGCATCTCCTGGGGGGCAATCCTTGAAAATATTGAATCCAAGGAGCGTCTCAAGTCCTTTTGCATCTCGGTGGTCACTCAAAGCTATCCTCTCTCAGCTGCTGGCCTCCCTGACCATTTTATCCCAGATGTATAGAGACCATGGTTTTGGTGGTGATGGTGGTGGTAGTGGTGGTTTTTTAGTTGTTTGTTGTTGTTATTGTTCTTGTTGTTGCTTTGTTGGGTTGTTGTTGCTGTTGTTGTTGTTGTTGTTGTTGTTGTTTGAGACAGGGTTTCTCTGTGTAGCCCTGGCTATCCTAGAACTCACAGAGATCCACCTGTCTTCTGCCTCCCAAGTACTGGGATTGAAGACATGAGCCCACTGCTGCCACCACCACCTGGCTGATCCCATGCTTTTTAAAGGGGGTGGGGTACTCGGAGCCACTCTGTAGATAAGCTTGCAACCTTAGTTCATTCCTCAGAACCCACATGGTGGAAGGAGATAACTGACTCCCTCAGGTTGTTCTCTGACCTCCAGACACACACTGTGACATGCCTGTATATTTGTATATATGCATATATATATGAATGTTAAGGGGAGAGAGAGAGAGCTCTCACACTGCATCAGTCAGCCTGACCCATAGATGATGCCCCTGGGGGTGGTGATTGGCACCACCAACCCAGAGCGTACAAGTGTTACTGAAAGCGGTTGGGATATGGAGAACAGGAAGCTTGCAGGGATCCACTCACCTGAGAGTGGAGCGATGCTCAGGGAGGCTCAGCAAGTGTGTCCATTTGTAAGTGAAGAGACTGAGCCCCTAGGCCTGAGCTTTGCTGACCAATGGCTACAGCTTCAGATCTAAGTCGATCCAGAAGGGACCATGGATCCTGGACCCAGTCAGTGAGCTGTGGCCCAAGGAGGATGGCTGATGAGGTCATCAGGAAGGGACCCTTGAGCAACCACAGATACCTAAGCTTATGTCTCCAGGACCCACTGAAGACTTTTCGGAACAGCACTGAGATGCCAGCTCTTCCTCCTAGGGGACTGAGAATGAGTATATACCTGTTGCGCTCCTGTCACATGCCAGACATAGCTCCTCCCCTCCGGCCCCCACCACTCAAGCCATAGGTTTTCCCTTCATGTCAGACATGTGGCCCTCTCTGCACATTCTGATGGACTAGAAACCACTCCCCTAGCTCGGTCCCCATGGGTACAGGTATAAGGCCAGCAAGGCTCAGGTTCCCTGACGCCTGACTAGGCTGGAACACAGCTGCCCTGCAGGAAAGCCTCATATGTAGTCCACAGGCTTGGATGGTTCTCTCCCCACAGGATAACCAGACAGACAGCGGGATGGTGCTGGCCTCAGAAGAGTTTGAGGAGATAGAAAGCAGGCATAGACAAGAAGGCAGCTTCAGGTAAGGGCCTCCAACAGCCGGCGTGCCATCCTCGGGAGGGCCCTGAGCGGGAGCCTACTAAAGCAGCCGGGGCCTCGAGGTGTTCTGGCACTCCACTCAAAAGATTCTGTGCCTTCCTATTTTCTCTGTGTGGTCAAAGTGAGGAGCATCTCTGGGACTCAGATCAGTGTTCCACCCATGTGTAACTCTAGGTCTGGAGAATCAGATGCCCTCTTCTGACCTCTATGGACACTTCACACACATGGTACATACACACACGCAAACAACACACTGATATGCATTCAATAAAAGTAAATACATCTCAAGAGGTGGCATGAAGCACAGTATGACGATGAGAAGAAACAAGCACTGCAGCAAGAATCAGAAATTCAACAGCTCAGAATACAAGTGGGCATGAAGATATAAAATGATAATAACATGAGAGAAAGTAGAAGATAAATCCTCCTGAAAATGAAGGCCAGGGCACTCCAGGAACAGTCTACTGAAGAAATGAAAGGAACCAAGAAAATGAAATTGATCCAAATAAAGAGATAAAAGAATCCAGGAGTGGAGTTGGGGAGGGGATAGGTGCAGAAGAGGAGCAGAAGTGTGGTGTGTGCAGAATTGGAGCCCCCTGAAGAAAGTGTGGGCAGTGTGAGCCAGGTCATATTTGCCTTAAATGTATAAGCCTAAAACAAGCTTTTATTCTTTAAAAATAAATAAAAGAAGACATGAATATGCATATTAGAAGTTTGCCTAGAGGCTAGGCAGATGGCTCAGCTGTTCATAGTACGTACTGTTTTTCCAAAAGACCTGAGCTCTCTTCCCACACCCACATCTGGCAGCTCATAACTTCTGGTAACTCCAGCTCCAGGGCCTCTGACCTCTTCTGACCTCTGAAGGCAGAGAGACACATAGCATATGTTAAACACACACACACACATCCAAAGTTTCTAATTAAGAAAATTAAGTGTACCTAAGTTGATTGATCTAGAAGAATTAAACTCTGGGATATTTCTCACTAGAACAATTTAAAAATAAATATTCTGGGGACAGGAGATGGCTTAGTAGATAAAAGCACTTGCTGCCAGGCCTGAGGACCTGAGTTCCGTCCTCAAGACCCACATGGAAGGAGAGAACCACAGGCTGTCCTCTAACCCCTCCTCCCCCATACACACACGCTAAACAAACAACCAACTATATAAATGTGAAAAAGAAAGACAAAAAGTTACTAGTGATGAGAAAAACAGTATCAGGATTTTCTTAATAGCACCATGCTATGAAAAGCAATAAATCACCATTTTACAAAAACCTCCAAGAAAATTAGAGATAAGGGTTGATGATCGGGAGCAGGCAAGGGCTGGAGCCTGCAGGCCCTTGTAGGCTCTAGTAAGAAGCTAGGGTTTTGTTTTGTTTTTTAATGTATATGGTGTACATGCATATGTGTCGTGAGTGTGTGTGTGTGTGTGTGTGTTCAGGTACACATATGTGTGCATGCATATGAGAGCCAGAGTTGACATGAGGCTTCATACCTGATCTCTCCACTTTACTTACTGAGGTGGTGTTTCTTTCTGATTCCAGAGTTTGCCAATTCAGTCAGTCCAGCTACCTAGCTGGCCCCAGGCATCCCGTCTCTGCCTTTATGAGCACTGAAATTGCAGGCTGCCCACCACAGCTGCCTGGCTTTTGCTTTTATGTTCTCGGTGGGGATCCAAACCCTGGTCCTCATACTTGCACAGCAAGCATTTTATCTATAGATTTTCATCACAAGAGTGATGGAAGACCCTTGGAGGGAGTGGAAGAGGAGATCCTGATGTCATATCTAACTAAAGGATCTCTCTGAGCACCATCCAGAGAGAAAAGTGAGAGTAGATATAGAGACAGACATGCCAGAAGGATTACCCATGAGTTGGCCGTGAGCCTTACTCTGGAGGAGGGGCCTGGGGGTAGACAGGTGTCAGTGGGGACATTTTTCAGTTAGAATGGAGGGCCTCTGCATGGGCTGGATATTAAGGCTGAGAACAGTCGGGACCACAGACACGTCTTTTAAGCTACAGAGAGAGCACAGATGCAGTTTGTTGAGATGGGCAAGACACAGGTAGCTGTCTTCGGAGCCAGCTACTTCCAGATGGTCAGTGAGCAGAAAGACTGTGCTGCGCCTTAGGTGCTTTGTGGCGAGGTAAGAAGAGAGTGGCAGGAAAGTAAGACTCTTAAGGAAGCAAGTATCCAAATTTCAAAGACAGAACTTTTCATTAAGGACCCTGCACTTCCAAGTAAGTGGCAGCAGAGGGCGCTATTCTCTGCACTGGTTTTCCTAAAAACCATCAGGAGATGCATCAGATTCATCAGCCCCGGGGCAAGCAGGTTCTCTTGGCCTAAAAAAGCAGAATTGAAGGGATAAAGTTGGCCATTTCCACAGCCCTAGGTCCAGGCTTTAAGCAGAAAAATTGTCCCTGTCACATCAGATCGGTCTGCTGTGCGCCTGATGTCAAATCTGTTAGTCTCAAAGCCTCTGAGCTTGTATCATGCTCTGCTTGCGTCTGGTGATTCCAATCGTTCCCTGACCCAGGGTCATTAACTTTTCTCATTAACACCATGCTCCCTGTCTTGGCAGCTGTAAAGGTCCTGGCCAGCACATGGATATTCCCAGAGGACACCCTGACCCCCAGGGGAGGCGGCGACGGCCCACCCAAGGGGCACAAGGAGGCAAGGTGTTTTACAACAACGAGTATGGGGAGGTGTCCCAGCCATGTACAGAAGGAGACTGCTGCCCGTCTGCTGGCTCCACCTTCTTCGCAGACAGCAGCTACTAAGGAACGTGTGGCAAGTCCTCCTGCCCCTTGCTGCACCACGGCTCTGACAGCTGGGCTGGAGGGACATCCCTAGCAGGACAAGGCTGGAGGCCCAGGTTGGGAATTCAACTCCTCTGGCTCCAGCCCTGGAGGTGTTTTGTGTCCCGCCCCCTCTACAGCCTTCCTATCCAGGAAGAGTCAAACTCAGACACAAGGGCTTCCTAGAACTCTGTACCACTCCTGTGCCCTTCACTGGGCAGTCACCCTCACCCTCACATTCAATTGCCTTGTAGCTCAGCCTTCACAGATGCGGCCCTGGAATAAGCACTCTGGCAGAGACTCCTCCAGCACCTATTTCCATCGTCCTGGTGGGTGATGGAATTCTCATAAGGAATGCATATGTCTGAGAGTCACACGATGAATCAAGGAAGAGTTAGACCAGACCCACCATGTCCTGGACCAACACGATCCCCTCCACACACAATCCCCCATTTCCAACTGTCTTCCTGCTTTCTTCTCCTGGCCCTGGAGCACTGAAGAAAGATATTTCTGTCTCAAAGCCACAAAGGAGGCATGGAGGAGGAATACTCTGAGCATCTGTCTGGCTCACGGTAGTTTTTCGTACACAATGACTAGTCACAATGAGGCAACACCTCTGCCCCGAGTGTTGAGAAGAAACTTTTTCTTTTTTATCAGAAGATTGGGCACTGCTGTAAAGAATCTACTCATCAAAAAGTCATCTGGAAAAGAAGCCCAAGGACCGCCCTTCTGAATCTTAGTCCCCAATAACTGTAGGGCGGGCATAGCATGCCAGTTACCACAGCTCTCTCTCCCTCCCTCCTGAAGGCTCCCAGGCTCCACCTGCCTGGCCTAGAACCTAAGAAACCAGCTACTGTTCTGAACCTCCCTTGCTTGGGGTCTTTCCTCTAGAGCCTGGATCTGATTATCTTTGGATTCTGTCAAGGAAAGCTTCAGGGGCTGGCACAGAGGACCACATGGCTGGGATCCTCTCACCCATCACTCTGTGTCCCCAGGCCCCTTGGAGGACCCTGCCTTCAGCTTACCCTATACTTTTATCTGACATTGACACCTAAACAAATCAAACCTCTGTCCTAAGAGACCCCTCCATGGAAGTTGGGGCCTCCCTGCCAAGAACCCCTCCAGCCCAGCTCATGTTGCCTACCCATCACTACCAGAAGAAAGCTTCATGAAGATGAGTCCTGTTGATCCCTAGCCCTATCCCAACAAGCACGCTTGCAGGACAGGCGACCGTACAGCAAGCAGGGGCTTGCTCAGGAGACCCTCCCCACTAAGTGTATTGTTCTCCTATGATATGTTGAATGCATGTATGACTGTAGTCTCCTTTGTCCCTGTGGGCCCTCCCACTCCGTTCCTCCACATCTAACCTGTCTGTGGAATTGAGTCTCAAGCTCACCCAGTGGAAGCAGACACTGTTCTCTCAGAGGACCAAAGGCTGCAAATGGGGCTGCAGAGCCCTTCTCAACCCTCCCTTACGTATCACCTGTCTGTGTCGCCTCTCCTGACTTGTAACTACACACATACGAAATGTACTGGGGAAGAAAACGTGCTCTGCCCTTTGTGGCAGTGTTCTCTGAAATGAGCTAAGATATTTAACGAAAGATAATAATAAAGTCGATGCCAGTCTTTGAGTTATAGTGAGTGGATTCTAAGTAAGCTGTCTGTCAACTTCTGACCTTAACCTTACAGCTCACAAAGGTCTTTAGGCTCAAAGGAAACATGGTGTGGTCCCCTCCGCCATACTACAGAACCCAGATCGCCATAGTCCCTAACTCAGCTCACGATCCCCAAAACTGCCAGCAGAGGGCGCAGAAGAGACATCGAGATGCTTGTTAATCTTCCACCCAATCTGTCTGCGTCAGCTTATTCCAAACGTGTTTTCCTATTACTTACTTCATCTATAAAGTAAAGTCGCGCTTTCTTGTCACCCACCAAAGCCACACGTTGCCCCGGTCACCAGTGGTGGTAGACAGGAGCTCAGCTCCAGGTAAGACCTCTGTACCAGTTTTCTATGTCCTCTTCCAATAACATCGAAGAAGCAGGGCTAGTATACTCCTGAGGTTCTCTCCAGGTCAGACTGTCCCAGGGCCCCATGGGGAAAAGCAGCGATGGCCACTAGGAAACAGCAGCCCTGTCACCTGGACAGACTAGAAGTGGACTTGAGTGCCCATGAACAGTCAGCCAGCATAGTCGATGGACCATTCTCCCTAAGAGAACAGAAAAGACCCCCAACAAAGACCTGAGAGGTCACCACCTTGTTGGGCCGGCTGAACATTTTGGGCCTGCCCCATGATGCTTGTCGTCCCCTTAAGTTTTTGACATTCTGGTGGGAAGAGCCATTCCCTGCAGAGGCAGCTGCCAGTGGTTGAGGGTTTCATTTTTGTCTTGACTTCTATAAATCTAAATCTGAATAGAAAAAAATTCACAGGGAATACAAATATCTTGACACTTAATGTTGTGTGATAATCAGTTGCATTTGACCACAGAATCAGTGGCAGAAGCCTATCCCTGGGCCTGGATCTCCCTTCTCACTAACCAAAGAGCCAAGACCAGGCTGGACTGTGGGTTGTGCAAGGCTGACAGCGGAAGGCAGGTGACCAGATGAGGAGGTTCCCTGAAGCTGGGTGAGCCTGAATGGACCCTCAGTGTCACCCCATGACTTGCTGCCATGAGAGCACTGGACAAAATCGTGGTGCTGGAAATGACCATATCATGGAGGATGCTCCTGTCCTTGAAAAAATCCTGTCTATAGCGGTACTGGCAGGTCACCCCCTGACTTTTCCCTTTTGTTATACCTTGATCCCAGTCTGCTGGAGGATGCCACCCACATTCAATATTAGATCCTTTGGGGAAACCCAAAGGTTCTGTTGTAGAACCTACAGAAGTGTGTTTTACTGAAGTCATGTTGTAGGCATTTTTCAGTCCAGTCAAGTTGATAAACGTATCCACCACATACACACTCATCTCTTAGATGCCTGCAATGGGCCAAACCATGTGGCCCCTCAAGACCCTGACCACAAGGGAATAGTATAAGGCCTTTGGGAAGGAATAGGGCCAAAGGAGTGGTGCCCTTGAGAATGGGGTTTTTCCCTTATTAGAAGAACCTGTCTGGATGCTGAGGCAGTGTTGGGAACCTTCTGAGAGCCTCTCGTGTGCAGTAGGACACCTGGGCACTTACTGCCCCTTAAATGATACAGCATCTTCCAGAGGGCTGGAACTCATTCATGCATTCCACTCCTTCTGAGTCCCGTAAGAGATAAGAGTAACCAAAGGGCTGCTATTACACTTTAAGCCATTGCGTGAGTCTCACTTTGGGACAGCAATGACTCTATCTTTGATGTGACCAAGACACTGGACTGGAGTTTAGGGTGGGATCTCCCCAGTTATCAAACCCATCAGGTTACCTGACCCTGCGTCCTAGTGTGTGGAGGCAGCAGAGGGTACTAGTTGATAGGGGACCTTCCTGCCCTATAGGACACTGAGCATGAGACAAGAGACAAATGTAAAAAACAGGACCAGCAAGATAGCTGGAAAAAGCAAGGTCCTGTTGACACCAGTTGAGCTTGGATGAGTTTTGACTGAAGGAAGAACCTTCCACAGACTTCAGTCACTGCTTTTACCATGGGTTCAGTATTCTGCCTCCTTCAGCAATGCCCCAAGCCCCCTCCCCTCCAGCAAGAATCATGCTGAGTATATTGTGTCACTTTCTCTACTGTAGGGCCCTTTGTAGGAAGCCTTGGGAGAGAGGGAAAATGAAGTGCTTGAGAGAACCAGATCAATATTGACCAAAGCGAAGGCCTTCACACAAATGCTAACAAGTCACATTAGAGACTCTGCCAGGAACCCCAGGGCCCAGATGACTGAGCTATGAGGAAGGAGGAAGGAGGCCACTGAGGAGGGCACAGCACATCTGTGTACCTGGTGGGTGAGCCAGGGATTCTGGGAGAGCTCAGCAGCCCTCTCTGCTCTGCTCCACCCCCATTAGTGGCCCCAGACTTACAGATAGATTCTGGCTTCTTCCCCAAGCCACTTACACCTGGTGTTAAACAAAGTCCAGGGCCCTGCTGCCATGGTCTCTCGTCTTAGCTGCCAGTAGAGCCTGGATCTGCCTACCTGACCTTGAGGTGACTATTTAAGCAAGGAAGAGATTGAAGGGTACATTCCTTGGCCATGCAATTTTCATGGCACAGGATCATGGCATCCCTAGGAAGGAAGCCATATTGGTGGGAAGAAAGAGGATCTGAGATCAGAAGTCTCCATGGGACCTTTAAGAAGGGCCCAGACAGCTCAGTAGAGCTGGTCCTGGTGACATGGGTACAGGGGAGCTGGCCCCAGTGAAGTGGTTGCAGGAGAGCTGGCCCCGTCCCTTGCCTGGGCAGCTCAGTAGAGCTGGCCCTGGTGCATAGGACGAGCAGAGCAGGTGTGTTGACTAAGTCAGCTACCACCCAGGCTCAGACCCAGGGCTTTGAGTTGGCCCACCCCAACATCTACCCCATCTATGAACTGCTGGAGCACATGAAGGGACTGGTCCTGCAGATCCAGAGCTGCAGGATCTCCATGACACAGGGCAACAACTGGCTATCCAAGAAGAGTTCTGGTGAGGAACCAGTATTGATAGTGTAGCAGAAGCCAGAGGCCTCCAACCAGACCAATGACTCATTGCAATGAATATTCGCAAATAAAGCTGTTTGGGGGAAAGGATATACTATGTGACACACCACGACACACTATGGCTTCCACAGCAAGATGGTTTTGTCTTATATTTATTTTTAATTTTTGTTTTCTTTTGTGGAGGGAGTTTGCAAGTTTGGAGGGCAGACATGGAAGAAGGGGGAGACGAGTGGGATTGGGGTACATGACGTGAAATTCACACAAAAAAATCAATAAAAAATGTTTTTAAAGGAAGAAGACAAAGCCAGGCTCTTGGGAAGAAGTTGGGTACTGACTTACCCCGGGGGCCGTCTATCCTTCCCACCTCCTGGTGGGAAAAGAATGGAGAAGGAATGAAAAGAAACTCAACACAGTCCGTGTGTAAGCTTCGGCCTTCATGTGCTTTACACAAAGATGGGAACAGTGTATACAAGACCCATCCATCAACACAAAATAATCACAAAGCAGGGTCTAACAGCAAGGCAACATGGCAATGAGTCACGGTAAAACTAAACATCATGGAAGTCTCACCCCCAACCCCACACAACTCCCACAATGAGTGACAATCAAGATGCCCGGTCTGAAGGGCAGAGAAGCTAGCTGGCCTACCTGCTCCGGCAGGGCAAGCATATTCTCACTGAGAGATGGAATTGGGGGCCCCTAGTTTGATTAATAATGAACTTAGCCTGGGTATGAGAGAGAGAGAGAAAGAGAGAGAGAGAGAGAGAGAGAGAGAGAGAGAGAGAGAGAGAGAGAGAGAGAGAGAGAGAGATACAGCGCGGCAGTCTTCATGATGGATGTACTGATTGACAAATACGAAAGGAGAAAAAATAAGAAGAGACCTTTTGGGTCCCGCCTCAACCCAGGGGCTCAGGGAGTTGCTTCACTGGCTGGCTGAGCCTACATGCCTAAGTTCCATCTCTTCATGCTCACGACAGCCACAGGTATGTGTACATGAACGAAGGGCACCAAGCAGGGACCAAGGAGACTCTGGAGCCATGCTGAGAGTTGGGTCCTGGGACAGAAGTCTCAGCATGGGGAAAGCATGATCGGGCCTCCTGGTCTTTCAAAGAGAAGGCCTGTTGATGGTATCAACTTCTGTTGTTGGCAACAACCTGCTGTGGGGCACAGCACTAAGCATCATGGCAGCACAACCTCCCCCTCGTGCTTCTTGAAACCAGGATCCATGATGAAGACCCAAGAAGTTTCCTTCATGGCTCCATCTGCTGAAGGATCCCATTGGCCAAGCATCCAGCTTTGAGGTCCTCATGATCCTTCCAAGGTTCCAAAGTTGATATTTGTCCCATGCTCAGAGCCTTCAAAGTCGCTGTTTACATCCTGTACTTCCTGCATTCCCAGAGGACAGGCAAGGCGTGAATGTTTGTTTTGGCCCATAGGATGTCCTGCAAACATGTCCTGGGACAAGCTGACCCTCTTATCTGAAGAAGTGCCAAGCACTTCCTCAGTATCATAGCCAGTCCTGGGCCCCCAGGAAACAGGCATACAGGAAATGGGTGGGAAAGTCAAGTGGATACTGATCACCCTTGTCCATCCTCCTCCTTCCCACATGCCAGGTAGGCTTTGACACCCACTGAAGACACGCCACTGGTCGTGACAAAGCAACACAGATATTGAAGGATAAGATACATGGTAAAACTAATTGCCATGTCTTTTGAATGTCACTTTTTATGCAAAGTTGACAATATAATTAAGTTCATTATTTTGAGACAAGGTTATTCTCCTGGCTTATCTGAGTCAGTCCTAAATGCAATCACATGTGGTCATATAGTAAGCAAAGAGAATGCATACACACACACACATGCACACACACACACACACACACACAATCTGACAGCAGAGATAGGTATTAGAAGGATGTATCCAGAGCCAAGGAATGCCAGAAGCTAGAAGAAGCCAGGAATGAACCTTTTCACGGGCTTCTGAGGGAGTGCACCAACACTTGGCTTTCAACCCAGTGATACTGGACTTCTGGCCTCCAGAAGAGAGAACAAGTAACTTTGTACTGTCTTCAGCCACCAGGGAGGTGCTGACAGCAGCCTCCAGAAGCTAGCTCAGAGGCATCGTCTGGCTCCTCAACACAAGCAGATCCCAACTATCCCCATGACTGGCACTGAGGATGTCCACAAGGCCGGTTATAAATGCCAGTGTGTGGTAAAGGATTGGGCCTGATGGGCATAAGTCGAGATCTGAGTGACCCTCACACAGGGAAACGTGTGGTGATGACGTGCATTACTGTGAGGATGTATTCTTGGAATCATGTGAAGGCCTGTGATCACACCACAGGCTCATGGGAAGCCAGGAAACGGTCGCTCAAACTATTCAATCAGGAAGTGTAAGGGAGTGTAGGGGGCAGTTGTTGCTGGCAATTTTTGTTTTGTTTTTGCCATTTTTCATCATTGGTGATCAAATCTAGGGCCTTCCTTTTTTGAAACAAGTACTCCACTGGTGAGTTCTATTGCTCAGCCCAGGAAGGCTGGTTTTGCTTTTTCTTTGTTCTGTTGTGTTGTGTTGTTTTGTTTTGTTTTGTTTACACAGGGTACTGTAATGAAGCCCAGGCATGCAACACCACATCCTTCTGGAAGGTTGTTTTAAAAGACAAAGAATCCCAGGAAGGGTGTGCAGAGAGGTCACTGGATAGACACCAGGAGAGTTCACAAGCCACTGGGACCCAGCGAATGGCAAGTCATTCCTGCTTTTGCCTGAACTTGGCTGTCTCTGGTTCTCAGCCAGCATGGTGAAAAGCAGACCCAAGTTCAGCTCCTAGATGCCCAACGCGATCAGTCCAGTCACTGGAATCCTGCTGGAAGAGAATACGGAGTGCTGAGGAGGACGCATGCGCAGTGTTTGTGGCCCTGCCAAAGGCAAGGGGTTGTGGAAAAGAATGGGGATTACTCAAAATGATAGACGGAATGGCCCAACAACCCCACCTGCAGTTTCAGCAGCCAGTGATCACCCGAAGTCTTGATTCATGATAATTATGTCAGACTCTAGAGTCACCTAAGGGGCAAGGATAAGGTAGTGATGTTCAAGGGCCATAAGGAAGAAAGGAAGAGGAGGTTGTATTTAATGGGCACAGGTTTCGGGCTTTATAAGATGAAGAGTTCTAGGGACAGGTGGGGGCGATGTGGACGCACACCTTCAAAAGGCATAGAAGGGCATTTTAGATAGCTGTGTAATACAGAATTTTAGAACCATGGTAGTTTTAACTTTAAAAGTTAGTTTTTAGATTAGCAACCTGAGTAGTTACTTTCTTCACGGTATCTCTGTACATATGTGTTATTATACTTCGCGCGTCTCCCTCCTGTGCTGAGCCCCACCTTCTGCCCCTCCAGTGGTTCCCCTTTTGCCCAGTCATGCTCCCCTCTGCTTATTCCCATGCTTGATTACTCCAGGCTCCACCTCCCTAAAGATACCTCCCGCATCATGATTGTTTTTGTAGTACTAACACACACACCCATACACACACCCATACACACACCCATACACACACCCATACACACCCATACACACACACACATCCCACACACACCCATACACACACCCATACACACACACCCATCCTACACACACCTATACACACACCTCTACACACACATACACCCATACACACACCTATACACATACCACACACACCCATACACATACCCATACACACACACATACACCCATCCTACACATACCCATACATACACACACACCCATACACACACACCTATATACACACACCCATACACACACACACATACACACACTTATACACACACACACATACACACACACCCATACATACACCTATACACACACACATACACACATACCACACACACACATACACCCATACACACACCTGTACACATACCTATACACACACACACACACACACACTCACGCTTACACACCAGAACATAGTTCTACATCTAGGATCTGCATATGAGAGACAGCATGGCTATTTGTCTGTATGCTTATTTCCCTTAACACAGGGATTTCCTGCTGCATCCATTTCCTGAGACTGATTTCACCTCTCTATGGCTGCGTAAAATCAAGAAGAATCTTCTATTTTTATTTAACTCTTTTTTCTCATTTTTCTTCCTATTTTTACAGTTTTACTTCTTCCTTATTTTCTTTTCTCCACTAACATTTTCTTTATTGGTAACGGCTTTTCATTAACTTTAATTTTTCACTTAGCCAAATGGTAACATTTGTAATTTTGTGAAGTGCATTACTGTGCCTGGTCTGTTCTTACTGTGGTTACTGTTACTAGTGCTTTCTCTTTGGACAGTACTGAGGATGGAGTTCTCCAGAGAAGCTAGTCATTGAGACCCTCACAAAAAACGGTCATTATCCATTGAGACATATGGGCATACCTCAACACAGAAACATAAGAAACATGGGGTGGGGGTGGGGCATAACATGACTCCTCCAAAAAGTCATAGCTTTTCAGTAACTGAGACTCCAAAGATACCAAAATGGATGAAATGCTGGGCAAAGAATGAATTCAGAATTTGTTTGTTTGTTTGTTTGTTTGTTTACTTATTTGTTTATTGGTTTGTTTGTTTGTTTGTTTGTTTTGAGACAGAGTTTCTTTGTGTGCTGTCTTGGAACTTACTCTGTAGATCAGGCTAGCCTTGAAGTCAGAGATCCGCCTGCTCCCCAGTGCTGGGACTAAAGTCTATTGCTACCACACCCCTAAATACAGTTCCCCATGTTGTGGTGACTCCCAACCATAAAATTCTTTTTGTTGTTACTTCATAACTGTAATTTTGCTATTGTTATGAATTACAATGTATGTAACTGGCATGCAGGATATTTGATATATGACCTGTGTAAAAGGGTTGTTTGACTCTCAGTGGGGTTGTGACCCACAGGTTGAGAGACTCCGCCTTAGATTAACTGGATTTAACAGACATTACAGAAGTAGGAGCATACACTTTGCTTTTTTTCAGCTCCTGAAACCTTTTCCAAAATAGATCATATTTTACAATCTAAAGCAAGTTTTAACAAATACACGATAATTTAATTACTCTCTTGCATCTGATAAGATCTTAATAAAATCAGAAATCAACAGAAAGAAATATCATAAGATATACAAATACATACACATAATATGTTTTTTCATGAATATTTCCATGTTTTCTCTCAGACATGGAAGCCAGAATTACAACTCACACACACACAAACGCACGCATACATGCACACATGCATGCACACACACACATCTTGAAAGCAGAAGAGGCAATAACACGGTGGTGCAAGGGGACTAGGTAGAGGAGGAAGACGGAAGGCAAGAAAGCATTGGGAGAGTGAGTTATGGTCAATGCATCATACATGCTGTACGGAAATGTCACAGTGAAACCCACATATAACCATCTGTATTCATAACTATAAATTTAAAGAAAGGAGGAGGAGGAGGAGGAGGAAGAGGAGGAGGAGGAAGAGGAAGAAGAGGAAGAAAATTTTGGAAGAGTTGAGAATTGTTAGTTGTGGGATTTTTCTGTTTAATGTTCTCGGACTAGGGTTGCCACAGAAAGTGAAAGGATGCTTTTGGGGGACACCGCTGTCAGACCAGCTGGGCTTGGCTTTTCAGGAAGATGGTTGGTCAGAGTAATGACCACTTCAATGATGTGTCCTTCTGAGGAAGAGGCTCGGGGTAGTCTGGGTGTGGCAACGGCACCCTCTACATCCACACAGATGGTCTTGACGCTGCCTTACAGGCAGTGTTTCTTCTGGAAAACCATTGAAAGGAGGTGCAACCTCACAAGCTGAAAACCCAATTCCTGCTGAAATTAATTCCATGGTGACTAACAAACGCTTCCCAGATAAAGCAACAAGGGAAAAATGTAAGGAACGAGCATAGGCAGCGTCAGTATGCTCGCAAGCAACGGGTGGGATCTGCCCACTGTAAGCCTTCACAGCAGCTCAGAGGGGCGCCAGGAGACCCTTTCCTCCCAGCTACAAAAATCAAGGCATGCTCATCTGCTGGGGGAAAATGCTGGAAGTCAGATCTCCCCACTAATGAGCCCAACATTAGGGTATCCATGCTTCGTTCTCTGCTACATTTCTGCAGGCGGTAGACAAGAAAAGGCTTTTAGAGAAACTGAGATATACCAAGCTCATCTTCTGCCTTTGAGAGTGATTTCAAATACAGAAAAAAATCTCTCTCTCTCTCTCTCTCTCTCTCTCTCTCTCTCTCTCTCTCTCTCCCTCTCTCTCTCTCTGTTCATCAGCAGCTACCTGTGGCCCAACTAACAGTACAGTCAAGAATAAGGCCTGGTTGCCCAGGCAGGCTATCAGGCATTCCTTTCTGGCTCAAACATATTGGTGCTCCCAGACCAGCAGGAGCTGGGAAGACAGTTATGGGACCAATAGCTCATTGAGAGATTTAGGGTCCCTGGGACCTGCTGATCCACACTGTAATCTTCAGGCTTCCAGCCTTAGAACCTGCATAATCACCCATAGGGAGCCTGTTCCCACTGATCCATGGGCCCCTGGCCTATACCGTGGTGATGTTGAGGTGGGGTCAGACACAGTATCAAGGTGTAGGCCTGGGTGGGCCCATGGAGACAAAGGACATCTGTGGTTCCTGGAAGAAAGGCCTAGCACTTGAGTTCAGGAGACACTGCCAAGAGGAAATCCCCAGGGGTGGGATGTGCAATCCTCCCAGGGTCCACTGACCAGAGGAGGAAGTTGGCTGCAGGTCTGCCTATTAGCTGAACAAACAACACATTTCCCAGGAGGGTGAGGTTCCACTCCTGGATATATGAAACCATCAGGGCCAGGCTTCAGGAAAAGTGTCTTAGGTCCCAGGAGCATCTTCTGAGTCTCATTCTACCATGAAGCTTACCACCACCTTTCTAGTGTTCTGTGTGGCTCTGCTCAGTGACTCTGGTGAGTTCTTTTGGGGCTTAGCATCTCCTATGGAGGACCTGCCATTGGTACCTGCTCTTTCCTGGCCGTTGCTCTTCTGGCTTTTTTCTACAGGGGAACCCAGACGATCCTCTGCTTATCCCTTGGAGGCTTTCCTCTACATTTCCTGTAGTCTTTAAAGCTTTCTGCCATCCGGCCCCCCTGAGCCTTCGACCTGCCTCTAGTATACCTACCCACCTCCAGCTTCTTCTCTTCACCTACCAGCCTGAGGGCTTATTCAAGGGCCAGCCCTGGATTGACACCATCTGTTCTCAACCTGGTTAATGTCCCCTCAGTCAGCAAGGCACAGTATGAATGTCCCCAACTCTAAAAACCTCACCCACCTCCTATGGCCCTCTCTGTAGCTATCTCCTCCCTGGGCCCTCTATGTGGCCACCTTTCCTAGCTGTTGTTGGCATCGCCCTTGACATAGGGCAGCCATCAATCAAGAGGTAGGTGAGTGTCTGTGACATCTCCCTCGAGTGCCTCCCTGGAGGAGTTGTGTCTTCAGAATCGAGAGGGCGCTAGGTTCTCTGTTTGTGTTGACAGGTGTTGCTTTCTTCGTGAATTCATTGGCCAAACCTGCGGTAGAACCCGTGGCTGCCCTTGCTCCAGCTGCAGAGGCTGTGGCAGGGGCTGTGCCTAGCCTACCATTAAGCCATTTGACCATCCTGAAGTTCATCCTGGCCAGCCTGGGCATCCCATTGGATCCTCTCATAGAGGGTTCCCAGAAGTGTGTCACCGAGCTGGGCCCTGAGGCTGTAGGAGCTGTGAAGTCACTGCTGGTAACATGAGGATCCATCCTGGCTATTCCTTCCTTGCATGGGTATCCCTTCCTGGGTGGGTACCCCTCCCCAGACACCCTGGACATTGTAAAGATAGAGTCCTTGCTTCCTGATATGCTCCAGCAAGCTATATCCTAACTAAACTGGGAAGAGTTCAAGGAGTTCTTCAGTGTTCACCTTGCACAAGTGGCTGCCAGCAGGCCACGACACTTGTCCTAGGGTCCCCTCCCCATAGGCTTTACAGAGACTCTCCCCAGACAGCTACTATGCCTTCCTGTCTTGAGTAACCTAAGGTGCCCAGGTCCTCTCCTCAGCAATCCTTAGTAGCAGTGAAGGGCTCTCTCAAGCTTGGCTTCTCTTTTCCAGGGGGCCCTGACAATGTTCGGTTGAGGTGACCCTGGAAAAATTTTGCCTGACAAGATGTTACTCTTCAACAGGAGCTGGAAACCCTGCTTCTCACACCTGTCCTCTCTACCTTAATAAACACAGCCAGAGCAGCTTTGCAGTTGATGTCTTCTTGCCTCAAACCCAATCCCTATAGGAAGCCAAAAAGCATCATACTTGTGTGTGTGTGTGTGTGTGTGTGTATGTATGTGTGTGTGTGTGTGGAGGGGGGGGGAAGAAGAGAGAGATGGAGAAACTGGACTACTTATTTTCCACTTAAACCCAGGGCTGGGATTTTTCTACTCCAATTATAAAAACAACCAGATTTGAACTTTACATTTTGGGAGGTGATGAGATAAAAACTAGAGGAAAAAGCCACCCGGATTCAGGGGAGGTTTGAGTTTCATTTTCAATACACTGCCCCTACGATCACCAAGACGTATGGCTCTTTGTGGAAGACTCTCGTCTGAATAGCCACAAACACATATAGATGACTTGTTTTCCAACTCTGGTGAAGTGGGTAGGGACACCCTGACATGTCCCTGGATAACTTCTTGTTAACAATAACATGCCTAGACTCTGTGGATTGTCTGATAACATGCCCTAAGTTGCCACAGAAACACTGTATGTTATAGAAGCTCACAAGACCTGGGAGTGGACAGGCTTGTACTGAATTAAATAGCCCAGTCTGAGCCAGCTCTGCTACCCTTATTAAACTGGCAACTCTCCCTAAGGACAGTGAGAAACAAATGCTTAGAAGAGACCTTAGGATTCAGCTGAAGCCCAAGACCAGCTCTTGTAGATTCCAGGGGAAATGAGACCAGCATAATCCTGGTCTGATTAGGAGGTGGATGCCCAAATCTGTTATTTGAGACGTGAGGAGAGTGCAAAGGGGCGACTGTACTGGATGTACTCAGTTACCCTTCATGGGGGTCTTTTCCATAGAGCGTTTTGGCAACTGACAGCACCTAGCTGAGTTGCCTTCTAGGAACCACACTCAAAGAACTACAAGGTCAGAACTCTGAGCCAGAGGAAGTCTGCATTCTGGTTGCTGTGGGTTTACTTCTGTGTTAGCAGCTCTCTGGGGTAGGTCATATATGACCTGGACTCTTAGCTTCAAGGGGGAACAAATCTGAAGGGTCTTCACAGCACCAGGGTCTTCACACTCCCATATAAGGATCATATAAGGACTTAGTGATTCCATTACCACTCGGCTTCCCCTCTGCCCAATACTAACTCCTTAATCTTTCCCACACTACCATGGAATTGTTAACTCCAGGGTGTGTGCAGAGTTCTTTCTAGAGGATGACTCCTCCCTCATTCACACCAGTGTCACCTCCAATCTGGTATCTGCCTTTCCTCTTTTCCTTAAGGTTTTTCTTTTGTTTGTTTATGTATATGTGTGTATGTATACGCACATGTGTTAGAATGCCTATTGAAGGTGTCTTATCTCTTAGAGCTGAAGTTACTGGTGTTTACAAGCTGCCTGACTTGAATGCTGGGAACTGAACTCAGGTCCTCTGTAAGAACAGCAAGCACTCTGAATCATCTTTCTCTCTCCAGCTTCCAATTTTCGTCTTTCAAAGGCCACACCATCTCTCCATCTTTCCAACAGAATCCCTGCACATAAACCTGTGTCTCAGAGAAGGCACCATGAGACAAGTTCTGTTTGTTAAGAAGGCTGTCTCAGTTAAAAAAAAAAAATCAGTGGCAGGGAGAAAGAACTAAAAAAGCTTTATTTCCTTAAGTAAATCTTATTTTGTTAATTTGCCATTGTCACCACTGAGACTACTACCAAAGCCAAAAAATACTTTTAAAGAAAAAGACAATCCTCTAAAACTTGACAGTAAGAAATAAATCTAATTTTGTTTCTGAGGATAGCCACACAGAAGCAATCCATATTACAGAAAAAGATGGCAGTGGAAGAGGGTGCACCCTAAGGACAAGAACTAGCTAAGTAACAAGACATTTTTCTTAGTGATGGCATTGCTATCCCGAGGCTGTTCATGGCACATTCTAAGTTAAATGAGTAACTATGAGCTGGGAACATAGCTCAGTGGTAGAGGACTGACCCAGCATAAGATGTTGGATCCCAGTCCCAGTACTAGGGATGAAGAGATCTTATTTTTTAAAAGTCAGTTTAGTGTCATTAAAACCCAAGTTTTTTGGCCAAAATTAAGGGAAGTACTGACTTAAGACTATTAATTTTAACTACAAACCTTACGGTTCAAATAAAGCAGAACTATCAACACTTAACATATTAGTACTTTTGCCATTGCTATGATAAAACGCCAAGACCTAGAGAAGGGTTTACTCATTTGGCTTACAGTTCCGGGGGCTTAAGTGACAGAACAGCAAGGCAGCAGGCAGCCAACATGACAGCTGAAGCTGTGAGCTCACATCTTGAAGGGCAGCACAAGCAGAAAGACTGTGAAGTGGGAATAACATGGGTCTTCGAAATGTCAAAGCTGGTTCCCAATGACACACCTCCTCCAACAAGGCCACCCCTCCTAAGCCTTCCCAAACAGCTCCACAAACTGGGGACCAAGCATTCAAATGTCCAAGACCACAGGAAACAGTTTCCTTTCAAAACACCATGGACATATTTTATCTTTGGGTGAAATTCTCACATCTGTCCTCTGAGATGACCCAGAACTTGGAAATGACAGTGGCTAAAAGCATCCCTTCCTGTAGTATTCAGTTTTGGTCTCCATATGCAACTTCCTATTTTAAGAAGCAGAAATCTCTGAATGAATAGTTAAGTACAGCCCTTATGTAGGAAACATAAAACTTAACAATTTTTCATACCTGATAGGAAATTATCAATGACTACCAGGACCGCTTCAAAGGTACACAGGCCAAAGATCAGGTTATTTTTGAATGTTAACAGTAATAGCTGAAACAAACCTTACCCAGTATGTATATAAATCCATGATCTTGAGCAATAAATGGCTTATTAGATACCTTTCATCAAAGAAGACAGGGAAACCAACTTATTCTGAAAATGGATGAAAGAAATAATCAAGAATGTGCCTTGCCTTTCTGATCCTACACAGGGCAACTGTTTGATGAGGGATATGTTTTCACAAAACACTAAGCAAAGAAATACTACAGATTAGGGTTTTGTTTTAAACAAAAGCTAGATGTAGGATTTGAGACTAGACCTTATTATGTAGCCTTGATTGGCCTAGAACTCATTATTTAGACCATGCTGGCTTTGAACTCAGAGACCCACCTGCCTTGCTTCCCAAATGCTGGGATTAAAGGCTGTTGTACCATTGCCTAGCTAGTTGTAGTTGTAGGATTGTTATCAATGGCTATTAATAATCACAAAAAGACAATACATTTAGTAGAAGCTGAAACTCTGTAACTTTTGTTTTTGAAGTGTATCAGTATGTTTTCTTTTGATTTATATTTTATGTGTGTTGACTGGACCACACGTGTGGTGCCTTGAGGGGACAAGTATTGGATCTCCTGGTAGAACAGGAGTTACAGCCAGCTGTGAGCTACCAAGTTGGTGCTGGGGACAGAATTCAGATCTTCTGCAACAGCAGCCAGTGCTCTTAACCATTGAGCTGTCTGTTTCGCTTTTTAAAGTTTTTTTAAAGATTTATTTTTATTTATTCATATGTATTCATGAGTACACTGTAGCTGTCTTCAGACACACCAGAAGAGGCCATCAGGTCCCATTACAGATGACTGTAAGCCATCATGTGGTTTCCGGGAATTGAACTCAGGACCTCTGGAAGAGCAGCCAGTGCTCTTAACCACTGAGCCATCTCTCCAGCCTGCTGTCTGTATTTTTAACTGTACTGTTTGTGTATACACCCAGATGAGTGCAGGTGTTCTCCAATGCAAGAAGTGTTGGACACCCCTAGAGTTACAGGTGGCTCACTTGGTGTTAGAGTGATAATACTGAATTCATAAGTGAGGTGAGATGTTTTCACACACACACACACACACCCTTAAAAAAAAATACCTGAGGAATCGAGATTTTCAAAATACAAGAGTTAAAGAATGAAGATACTTAAAAGTCTGTTGGAATTTACCATGAAACCATCCAGGCCTGAGGTCTTCTTTCTAGAGGGTTTTGTTTTTGCATTTTCCCACTAGTTCAGAGTCACTACTTGTTATGTATCTACTCAGATTTCAAGTTTCTCTGTCCCTTTTTTGAGATGGTATGCACCATTCTTCAACATTCCTGTTTTTCTGAGGTTGGCAGTAATGTCCTTTTAGTATCTAAATTTAATCACTTGACATTTTTTTCTCTTCTGCCAACCTGTACATTCATGAATTTTGCTCATCTTTCTAAAGACCCAGCACAGGTCATTTTTTAACTCTCTGATTTCTATTCTTCACTCCACACTTGTGTTTTACTCACTTCTTCCTACCTCTTGCTTTGGCCTGCCCTGGTATTAGATCATTTTCCTCTGTAATGTCTTTGTGTTGTAACTTCCCTCTGTGCATTGTTCTGTGTTCCCTGCTTTGATGTATTTTTTTCATTCATTTCAGAAGATTTTGCTTTGCCTTTTCTTTGATCCACTGGCTTTCCTGGTGTTAACTTCCACTTATTCTTTAATTCTCCAACTTCATGTCACTAGCTAGACTCAATTTACTATGAATTTAAACTATTCCATGTATAGTTGAAAAGACAAGCAGCCTATTACTGTCTCATTCATTAGATCTGAGTTACAGCACTGTTTGATTTTCTACTTCTTTATATTCTGTCCAGTTTTGGTTTTGACAGTCTTCTTATGCCGTGTAGTAACTGGTGGTGCTGGCCACTGGCAGCCCAGCACTTGAGTGTTCCACTACGACAGCTCTGTTACCCAATTCCTCATCATCGGACTGAGACTGGACTAGTTTGGAGCTCTGTGGTCTGATGTGATCATCACAAGCAACCCCTTCGTTTCTATTAAGGATTTAAGCCTTTGTTGTCTGATTGGCATAACCACTTACAACTAGTTGTTTATGTGACACTTTTCATCTGCTTGTCAACCTACTGTATCTTTATTCCTAAAACAGGTCCTGTAGACGGCATGTATTTATGTGGGTGCTGTGGATCTTAACTCGGGTCCTCAAGTTTTTGTACCAAGCGCTTTACTCACTCAGCTATTGGCCCAGCCAAATTTAGAAAGAAAAAATTTTAAAAACCTGGAAATTATTCTAAAGACAAAGTGTAAATTAGGCAATATGGGCACCATGGGCATGAATGTCCTTGGAGAGCTTTGGTCTCCCTGTAACTGGAATTACAGACAGTTGAAAACTGCCATGTGGATGCTGGGCATGAAACCAAGGTCCTCTGCAAGGGTCCTTAATTGTTGAGTTCTCTCCAGCCCTTCAATCAACTGACCTTCTGTGGCACCAGAAAAGTCCTGTGCTAAGTAACTGTTGGGCTAACTGCAAAGCTTGCACTTTCATAAGACGCTCACTCGGTCTTTTCATAACTAAAATTTCCCTACCAAATCACTTTCCACCCAACACGCCATTTCCTCCTAGTGCAATATGAGCCCTTTATAGATGCTGGCTAACCCAGAAGCCCTCATCTTGTGGGTTGTTTTGGGTTTTTTTGTTGTTTTAAAGCTTTTTGTTCAACATCCTGACCTCATATGAAGGTCTACTTCTTTTGTTTTTCCGTGACAGTGATTCTCCGTGTAGTCCTGGCCATCCTAGAACTTACTCTGTAGACCAGGCTGGCTTTGAACTCAGAGATCCACCTGCCTCTGCCTCCCAGGAGTGCTGGGATTAAAGGCATGTGCCACCACTGCCTGGCACTATCTATTTCTTGACCATTGAAATGTTATAATATGCATTTTGGGAAATATTGATACTATCCATGTTACTGCCTTTAATTCTACCCTTTTATACAACAAAGGTGTTTTTCCCCCTTTGCTATAGCAAACTGTCATTCATGCAGATTTTTGTGACACACCCAGTTTTCACAATTCTTGATGTGGTAATAGGTTTGCACATCCACATTCTGTATTAGAACTGATTCTAATTTCCCCATGCTTGTAAATTTAAAGGGGACAACACAAACATACACAGGAACTACTTACTATATATTTTCTTTGTACTATACTAGACAGTTCCCCTGCCTTCTGCACAAAATACTCAAATCAACTTTATAATGCTTTGGCTGGTAGCAATACATGACTAGAATTCAAATCTTTGACACTAATGAGATGTTTCCATATAATACAGAGAAGCAACATGGTAGTTCCCTTTCTTGCACAATGCTGAGTCCTATAAAGATGAGCCAAGGGGCCAGAGAGACAAACGGCTCAGCAGTTCAGAGCACTTGCTCCTCCTTCAGATTTGAGTTTGTTTGAATCCCAGCACCCATGTCAGGAAGCTCTCACGTAAACATGCACAACTTTTTAAATCAAGAAATCTTTTAGCAGGTGCTGAAGAGATGACTCAGCAGTTCAGAGCACTGACTGCTCTTCCAGAGATCCTGAGTTCAATTCCCAGCAACCACATGGTGGGCTCACAATCATCTGTATTGGGATCTTCTGGTGTGTCTGAAGACAGCTAGAGTGTACATATTTCATATACATAAAATAAATAAAGCCTTTAAAAGAAAAAAAAAATCTTTTTTAAAAGTCAAGCTTCATAAATAACAAAAGCTATTTCATGTGCTCTGTTGCAGAGCCAGGTTTCAAGTCATTAAAAGCTGTGGGTGGCTGAGGCACAGAGCTAATTCCTCTCAGAAGGAACTCATTTAAAATTCTTGGATTGCTTTGATCGTCAAAAGGTTACTCTGTGTGTTTTGTTTAAAGGTTTCTCTCCCACCACCCTTCCTCTCTGTACGCATGCGCCAAGGACATTTATTGCTCGTCGTCTTTCAAGTGAACCATACTGAAGCTCGCAGCTGGTCACTAATTAGTGTCATTATTCTCATCTCTCATTCACAGTGCTGCTTACAATAATGTTTCCAGATGTTTTTTTAAGTATGATTCAAGGATTAAAGGGGCACCAGGAAGTGGAATGCAGCTAAATTCTGTGTTCAAGGAGATAACAAGATTAAAGATATTAAATGGAATTAAGGGAGTGGTGACCCAACTAAACCTCCCTCTTGTGAAAGGGAACGAGAGAAAAGCTTGAGTCCAGGAGTGTATGGTGGTCCACTACTCCCCATTCAGACCTTCATATGGCTATTTACACCGCTCCTGAAACAAAGTTCAACCTTCCTGTGTGGCTCAAGTGCACTCCACGAGCTTGGACCACATCATATGGCAAATCCACCCAACAGTCACAGACAGTCCATAGAGGCTTTAATACAAATATTTTTATTCCTCTGGGAAACGAGTTCTCAGCCCTTTAAAATATAGCCAGCCACAAGGTCACCTCCTGACCCATGCAGGCGGCTGCTCCCTGGTATGCGTGTGACATTTACTGCATTAGGTTATGCCGACAAACAAGTAAATCTATCTCCTAACTAAGCATAATACTGCAATTCAAAATGACTGTTCCTCAATGCAACCAAAAAAATGGCTTAACCCCCATTCACCAAGATGTATCAATACCCCAAGAGTTCTCCCCACTCCTGTTCACTGAGTCTGAGCCCAGAGGCCTGGACTTACTTTGCTAGCAGGCTGGAGAATAGTGACAATAATAGTTACTACAGTCTGCCTTAGGTCATAGATGACAGAAAAAAAGTTTGTCCTGACATGTCCAACGTAAATTTAATAATTATGGGGTAGATTATAGTGCTTTAAGGTTGCAATTAAAAAAAAAAAACTAAGAACAGCAACATCTCCTTGTTAAATGTGCTCAAGAGTCTGGAGAAAGGGCTTTGACAGCACCATTACCCAGCAGTCTCCCCATTTCCCAGACACAGACTTGCAGGTTATACTTAGTCCGAGAACTTAGAACCTGATTAGGGACAAATATACTTACAAACAGGCCTCCAACTCTGCCAAAAATTCTAGCAAGAGTACAACATACTTTCTTCTAATATATGTTAGGTTAGAATTGTCTCTGTAAAGCCAGGAGTGGTAGAGAACACCTTTAATCCCAGCACTTGGGAGGGGAGGCAGACACAGATCACAGCATCTCTTAAATCTCTATAGTATAACAGCTTATCAAAATCAATTTGAACTCAAAAAGGGGATTTTAAAAAAATACTACGAACTATCATTTTTAAATTATTTATTTTATATATGTAGATACACTGTAGCTGTCTTCAGACATACCAGAAGAGAGTATCAGATCCCATTACAGATGGTTGTAAACCATCATGTGGTTGCTGGGAATTGAACTCAGGACCTCTGAAAGAGCAGTCAGTGCTCTTAATCGCTGAGCCATCTCTCCAGCCCAAAATGGGGGTTTTGATATTCATTAACACTGCTACCTAAAAGCTTGAAGTATTATACTAAATATATTTTCAGCTCATATTTTAGATAACTATTCCCTCAAAAAACCACTAGTTAGAATTCACAAACTATACTTGGCTTTTACACTTACTTGCTTTTAGCGAATATTAGACTCAGGTTTATATGATGTATGTTTACGCTAAGAAACTGTCATTCCCTCTAGTCTTCTGACTTTAAACTTTTTTTTCAGCATGTATACAAAGCTCATGAAAGTAGTCATTCCTCCCTCTCCTTTTTAAGAGGGATGATTAGAAACCATGACCCTCTTGCTTCAGCCTATGAAATAGAATGGAGTAGTTTCAGAAAAAGAAATCAACTTTTTGTTTTTAAACTGTAAGCCCACACATGAAAACCTGGGAAATTAAAACCTTTTTAAAGGTTATACATGCAACAAAATTTAGAGATTAACAGTAAGACCTTTAATAATTAGTATAACCTCAACACAATGTTTGCTACTGTATTTAAAATCATTTATTTAAAATATATTTCAATGTCCTTCTATAACATGAGCCCATTTTTATACTATGAGGTATGCAGCAACAACAAAACCCCTAAAATGTAAAAGGACCAGCCATAACCTATATATAAAATTGAACTTTGGCAAATGTTGATTATTACAGAATAACACAGCCAATGAGGAACCGTGTTCACATCATTTCACTATACCATGCCTCTGCCCCACCCCAACCCCATCCCCCATAAGGGTGACCTGTAACTGTCCCAGAGGACTCTGAACTGTAAATGCGTGGTCTTCTGATTAACGCCTGTTTGGAAACTTCCGTGCTAGAGCTGTACAAACTACACTTTTAAAATATTTGAAACAGATATTGAATTTATTGGTTGGCTATGAGTAGGAAAATACATCGGTAAGGAAAAGAGACCCTGTATATAAATATAATACTAGCTAGTTACAATTTGACCAAGAAGATTCCACTGAAAAGAACAGTAAAAGCCCTTGTTACCACCAGTCCATATGGTGTAAATTCAGTTTCTCATCACCCTTATCAAAGAGCTGCCTAGGCAGATGTGACATTCTTGAGCTTAGTGCAGAAAGTGTGCTGGGTTTTGTTACATGAATGGTAAACAAGAGTTAGTCCAGTGCATTACACAATATAATGTACTGTGAATAAAGACTACTCTATTTTAGACACTACATCAACATACCAGTTTTTAAAATTTATGTAACCAAAAGAAACAAAGCAAACATCTTAAAATACTGCTTGCGGTTGGAGGACACCTGCTTATGTTCTCTGAATTATCTGCAACACCTGTACTGGTCTACTGGTCGACTCATCGGAAGATTGAAATCATCTTGCCTGGGTTGGCTTTGTCCTATGTCATGACCAGTGAACTTCAGAGTCATGATGGAAATGACTTCTGTAGTCTAAATAGTGAGAAGGTGGAACTCTAAACCATGAATGTTATTGGAAAATGGAATCTTAAGCGGTTTCAATTATAATTTAAAGATTTAGAAGTGCATTCTACCCAATTTAATTATGTCTTTAGGTTTCAAAAGTGCTAATATGAAATAAATTTTCCTGGTTAACACCAAATCAAAGTACAACAAAAACAATTTTTAGAGATGCCTGTGTTCTGGGATTATTAAAGCTGCAATCAACAATTTACTTCTAGAACTTCAGTTTATACTATGCCATAAATTAATTTCAGTGAACATTATTTAAATTCTCAAAAGCATAAATAATTACCACCAATACTGTAAACTGTACTTCATAAGATTTACAAAGATTTGAGTGCCTCCAATCTGCTCATCTTTAGAAAGGGAAACATATTCCAAACATTCTGTAAAACACCCCTAAGATGTATTTATCAGCAAGAACACTGAAATTACATTATAGTAAAACATTACATATATTTATTACAGAATTTTTCAAAAATAATCTACATTATGAAAACAGACTAGTTTTTATGCATTTTAAGAAGTATAGGTTCTTGGAAATTATTTTGGACACAAAGCATTTAAAACATAAAACCTTACTTAACAAAGTATCAGTCTATTTTGGTGTGAACATTTATTCTCGATAGATTCAAAATATTTTTCTTTTAAGATTATACTTGTAAATCTACACTCTCCATTCAACTTATCACTATCTAAACAAGGTGGAGATATTCAAACTGACCCACAGAATGCAGTATGCCTAAAAGAGGCAAAACAAGAACTTTCAAGACATAACAGGCAATTATATCTTACTATGCTGCCCCCAAATTCAAATATACTGTAGACAGTAACAAATACAGATGAAATGTTTTGTGTAAAGCTCAAACCTTTCCCATCTAACAAGTGCACTCTAGTTCCAGCATCCATGAAAGGAATACATCTTCCACTAACAAATGCAAAAATGGGTAAGTGCTCCTCCCCTCCTCACCCCACGCTCCGGACCTGTGCCTCCCTTAGCAGGTCACAGGAAAAGTGGATTCCTCAGTCCCATCAGTCCAACCAGCTCCAGTTCACCTTCACTGGAAATTGTCATGATGCACACTACCAACACAGTGTTTAAGAAAATCGAGTCAACACATCTTATATTCACACTTTACAAGACAGAGACGGGGGAAGAGGGGAAGACAGGACAAAAAGCCATTAGAAGTTATGTACTGGTTCTACACCAACCTGCTGATTACAAACTAGATGTGTTTGGTGCCAGCACAACTTAAAGTAAAAATCCACAACAAATAAACCCAACATTACAATTAAGATTAAACAAACAAAACAAAAAACCTTAAAGGAAAAACAAGGTCCAAGACAGATTCAAGATCAAGACCTTTTAGAGAATTTCTTAAAAAGAAAAAAATTCATTTATTTAAACAGTATGTAATTTTATTTCCTCTTAAAAACAGCATAAGCAATTAAAAGTCTTCTCATAAAATTTTGAGTCATCCAAAATGGCTCAGTCTCTGTATAAAACTGTTAACACTCAACAGTTCACTTTAGTGCCACGCGGCGTCCTTCTGCTCCACTGCCTGCAGTTGAAACAAAAGCAGCCAGACAAGTTCCCTCTGAATTCATTTGATTTTGAGAGAACTAACGACTGAGAACAGAACATATACAAGTTAACTTTGTAAAGTTAAAGGTGACTTTAATCTCTAATCTACTAATGGCACTATGGGCAAAAAATAGGGTACAGTATAACTTTTATCTTGGTTGACATACTAAAACTCCTTAGTCACTTTAAAAATGATCCAAACAATTGTCTTAGGGAAACTGTTTTGAAAATGCATCTAATTTATACTGCTTCATAAACAGAAAATTACGCTTCTTGAAAAAAGGAATGATTTTTTTTTAAATGGTAAGAGAATAAGGAATACACATGATAGTGGCACTCTGGGTGCAATGACACCAAGAAGCAGTGCTTGGGTCTGGTAAGCAAAGACCCAGGACCCATGAACATGTTCCAGAATGTGCTATCCAACGCTTTACAACGAGGAAAAGCCACAGCTCATACAAAAGCATTTCCATAAAATTCTCACAAATGTTAGTTTTTTAAAAATATAAAAGATGCACAGATTTTCTCTGCATGCACAGGCAGTGCTCAGTGAGAACAAATTTAGGCAGGCACAGTGGAGACAGAACAGAAAATGTCTCAGAAAGGACTTAGAAGCTGTACCTAAGCAGCTGTAATTTTTTAACATAAAAAGACTTAAAAATACCAGAATGTACATATGTCAACTATCATATTCAGTCCATTAAATGCCTACAGATTAGCTTATCTGTCCTGGTAGAAAGTTTCCATAGAAATTCAGGAATTCATACATAAGTTGCCTCTGGTCCAAGAAAATATCCCAAGATCTAAGCAAACTTACATTTAAAGAGTAATGTTCTCAATTTAAAAATAAAGTAGTACAAAAGGGCTAACAAAACCCTAACAGTGCAAATCACTGCAGAGAAAGTCTGATGCAACTTTGTTACCAGCTGGCCTTCAGAACATAGGACACAGGTTAAAAAAAATTAGCCTTAGTTTACAATACAATTGTTTTCAATTTTGCTTTTTTTTTTTTTAGTATAAAACTTCATAAATCAGGTCTTCTGTGGATCATATACAATCATAAAGGCTAAAATTCAAATTCTACATTTTACAAACAAGTCTGAAAAAGGAGGGAGTAAAGTCTGGAAGAACGGTCTCTGATGTTACTACTGGCCTCAGGAAACAGTGCTGTGATTTCTGTGCACACAGCACACTGCTTACACATCTTCCTATTTCAAGGCATGACAATACACATTGGAGAGAAGAAACAGGAAAATTACTTGTAACAAATTAAAAGTAGGTGTAAACACACCAGTCCCTGTCTAGCAGTATATAAAGTACACTGGGCTCAGAATTTGTCTGTTGCTAGCACCTGGCTTTCATACTATATCCTTTATCAAATAACCAGACTGAAAACTCAAATGATCATTGAGAAAAATCCCTAGTGGCCATACCTCACTCCCCTATATTCAGATTTTCACGAGTTTACAAGTAAATCTGAGGTCCTCTGAAAGTCCGTGACTACCTCCTGCCAGGAAGGTGAATGCCATTAACTTGGGGCAGGAAAGGCAGTAAGAGCTCCAATTGTGCAAAAAGTGAGAAATGGTCTGAGGGAATGAGTGGATGTGGGCAGCCGCTGATGTTGTTCTCAACTAGCCAGTGGTGGTCCAGAGGTCCCAGGATGGCTAAAGTATTCAGCTGAGGTTTAGAATAGAAGATGTAGTCAATTATACCCTGAAAAACAACAATAAAAATGGTAAGCCCCAATTAAGAAAATACTGAAATACCAAATGTTTTCAACATATATCCTTAGAAGTTCTATTTGGTAAACAAAAGCAATTTGCTAGCTTGAACAAACAGCAGTATACGCAACCCTCAGCCCTACACAAGAAAAACAAAACACAACCTGTCCAAAGTCAAACTCTGCAAAATCAACCAGTCCTGGCTGGATAAGCTCTCTCCTAACAAACTACAAGTACCCATGTTCTTCTTGCTACCTGGCTAACTCCTTACCAAGCATCAAACCCTCCTAAGTCCTGCAGTCACCCCTTAATAACCTCCAACACTGTTCTCTTCCCTTCCTAATGCACACTCTAAAGTGTAAGAACATACTCATTTCTTATTAAATGTCTCCCAAAAGGTCCGGATGTTAAAGGCTCGGTCCCCCAGGTAGTGCTACTGGGAGATGCCAAGAACCTTCAGGGAGGTCCTTAGGTCACTAGAAACACACCCTTGAATAGGATTATGGAATCCCAACTCTCCTCTTTCATTTTGTTTTTTCTTACTGGCAACTGAGGTGAGCAATCTGCTCTGTCAAATGCTCTCACTGTGATACTCTTTCCCAACAGGGAGGCCCACAGCCATAGTACAACTTGATTATGTACAAAAAACTTGAAAAACAAGAGCCAAGCTTCTTCTTCTTCAGGAAAACACCAAATGGCGGATGACACCGGTGCAGCGGGAGGACCCGGAGGACCCAGGGGCCCAGGATTAGGAGGCCACGGTGGCTTCCGTGGAGGATTCGGCAGCAGTCTTAGGGGCTGCGGTCGTGGTCGAGGCCGCGGGGCTCATGGAGGAAAAGCTGAAGACAAGGAGTGGATCCCTGTCACCAAACTGGGCCGCCTGGTTAAGGACATGAAGATCAAGTCCTTGGAGGAGATCGACTTGTTCTCTCTGCCCATCAAGGAGTCTGAGATCATTGATTTTTTCCTGGGAGCATCCCTAAAGGATGAGGTTCTGAAGATTATGCCAGTGCAGAAGCAGACTCGGGCTGGCCAGGTTCAAGGCTTTTGTCGCTATTGGGGATTACAATAGTCACGTTGGTCTTGGTGTCAAGTGCTCCAAGGAAGTTGCCACTGCCATCCGAGGGGCCATCATCTTGGCCAAGCTCTCCATTGTCCCTGTGCGGAGAGGCTACTGGGGGAACAAGATTGGCAAGCCCCACACTGTTCCGTGCAAGGTGACAGGCCGCTGTGGCTCTGTGCTGGTGCGTCTCATCCCTGCCCCCAGAGGCACTGGCACTGTCTCTGCTCCTGTGCCCAAGAAGCTACTGATAATGGCCGGTATCAATGACTGCTACACTTCAGCCAGGGGCTGCACTGCCACCCTGGGCAACTTTGCCAAGGCCACCTTCGATGCCATCTCCAAGACCTACAGCTACCTGACCCCCGACCTCTGGAAAGAGACTGTGTTCACCAAGTCTCCTTATCAGGAATTCACTGACCATCTTGTGAAGACCCACACCAGAGTCTCTGTTCAGAGGACTCAGGCTCCAGCTGTGGCTACCACATAAGGGTTTTTATAAAAGAAAAATAAATGAATTAAGTCTGTTAAAAAAAAAAAGAGCCAAAATAAACCTTAAAAAAAAACAGAAACCAATCCCAAGCATTTTGTTACAGTCACAGGAAGTTATCCGATACAGGGTTTGCTTTTTTAAGCTAAGTGTGGTGCTGCACACTTGTAATGCCATCACTTAGGAAGCTAAGAGGTTTAAGAATTTGAGGCAAATGTGGGCTATGTAGTGTGACCCTGTCTCAAACAAAAACAAGATGTCTTTCCCACTCAATTGAGTTACCCAAGTGGAGGACTATGTCCATTTGTATATCTTCAGCACTACCAGGTAACACAGTACACGGAAATGAATCTGCCTATTCCAGAGCTCTCCTCCATTAACCTCACCTTCCTTTCTCATGTGTTCTTGGTTAAGGACACTAAAGCATATTCAAGTGTTTTCTTCCTATCCTCAGTTACAAACAACAAACAAAAATGGTAATTATTGAAATAAGGTATCCATACTGCAAGCTATAAACTATGTAATACAGCATACAACACACTTTAGAACCAAGACTAGGGACAAGCTTAAGAACACTTGCCTAGCAAACATAAGACCCTGGATTCAATTCCCTATACAAAACACAAAAAATACTTGTGTAAGGATAGTAAGACGCCTCAGTGGGTACAGGTACTTGTTGCTAAGCCTGACAATCTAAGTTCAATCCCCAGAGGACCAGATAATAGAGAGAACTGACTCCTCCAAGCTGCCCTCTGACATTAACACAAGCACTGTGGCAAGATGAGCACCCTCCCCCCAACACACACACACACACACACACACACACACACACACACACACACGTTTACAAGTGGCTAAGATAAGCCACATTTTGGCATTCAAAGGCATTTCAGTTGAAGTATGACAGAAGGATGCCTCACTTTACCTGATAGCAAAGTAGATACTACAGTATCTGGCTTTTAGTGTCCAGTATTTAAGAAATAAATGTCGCAAAGGGCAAAGAATAACCAAGGACTGCTTTACTGCCACATTTCACCTGACTTTTCACTCTGGAAACCATTCTGCTAGGTTATCTAGAAAGACTGACACCTATCCTGTGCTTGTCTACGGGACAATGAATATTGCTGCTAAGTTAAGGCTGCTCAATTCCAGGCAGAGCATCCACTGGTATTTAAGACTTAAGAAGTTACAAGATGTGCTGATAAAAACGAGGTTGTGAAAGCTTACCTTGAAATCAAATGTATAATTTGTGTAAGGCATCAGGCCATTCTCATAGGCACTCTTTAACTTGAAACCATGAGTGATCCTTCCATTGGTCATCCCATTCTTCCCATTACAGCTGAAGTTGGTAAGACTTTCATTGTACCTCAGTTCCTTAAAATCTTTATGATTTGTTTCTACCCCACCAGTGCTCAAATATTCTACAACTCCTAAACAAACAGAAATGCATTTATATTTGTCAAGTATAAGATACAGAAAACAAAATTCTTAAGTTGTCCAAATTCATCCTTATGCAATTATAATACCCAAATATTTTACATTTTAGTTTGTTTAAAACTATCTGATAAACAGATGTGACTTCCCAAATCCTTCCATGGTTAAATAAAGCAGATAACTATAATATTTCTGCTTAACTTCAGACTTAAGAGAATACCACAATCAAAATAGTATGCAGGTTTCCTCACACCCTAAATTATCCTCAGGGCCACACAACCTGCTTTGGGGTTTTATGTGTCATCTTACCATCCCACCAAACAGAATAGAATGTCATCAAGTAAGAGAGCAACTTCACTATTTTCTTAAACTCTTAGAGTAGGCTCTACAAATATATTTTAACTTTCCCATCCCCCGTTCCCTCCAATACTTTGCAACTAGAGGGTTGAGCAGCAGCATATGGAGCAGCATATGGAATCCCCATCTCTCCAGCAGCACGGATCCCTGACAGCCTGATGGCTGGATGGCACGGGGCTAAAGGACTAGAGTTCTCGGGCACTTTTTGTTGCCCCTGAAAACAAATGTTAAGTTTCTTCCTCATGGCTCTGTTTGTCATAATAATGTATTATATTTATTGACTATGATCAACATGGCGGTGCCTAGCTACACACGCACAGTGTCCGATGAGCATATGAACAAGAGCTGGAGCACAGTGACCGTCTAGTTTGCTACTAAAAGGGGTCTGGCTTTATTCTTTGAGATATCTATCTACCCATACAAGTATTTAATAATACCAGGTTCTCAGAGTCCTACTTTATGACAAAACTAAAGACCAAGGGTCATGTTCTTTTTTATCATACAAAACAAAAAGATATGTTGACATCTTTATCTATGATAAAAGGTCTTAATTTCTATCTAAGATGTACTTTTTATGAAAGTCATCAGAAGAAACAAAATTTGGGTTTCTGTAATATATTATTGGTCAAATATAACTGTGGTCATAGTTTACCACAGGCTAGAATCTCAAAGAAGTTATCTTAACAGCTTTTAAAGAGTTTGGATTATAAATGTCTCAGGGAAATTAAAAAACAATCATGTTTTTAGTAAGCCATTTTAAGTCATCAGCTTTTAGCTGGGGGTATGGTGACACGCGCCCTGGGGTTATACCTTCTTAGGAAGATTTCTTGAGTCTAAAATCCAGTCTTTTAAATAAATAAATAAAAATAAATAAATAAATAAATAAATAGGTGGAGTGAGGACCAGGGAAGGGGAGATCACAGAGAGAATGAGCAACACTGATCATCACTTCCATAAGTTTCTATTCTATTTCAAAATGGTCTCTTCCCCTTTGTCCATCTTATAGAAAGAAACTGTAAAACCTGAACATAGCTGCCACTACAAAATAAATTTTCCTTTATACTAAATTCTGAATTTTCAAACAAGCAGACAAGCAAGCAGGCAAACAAATATCACAGGGCTGGTAAGACGGTTCAGCAGGTGAAGGTACTTGTCCTGAAAGCCTGATTACCCAAGTTCTCCGTTCAGAACCCATGTAGCTGTAGACGGGGAGGATCAACTGCATAAAGTTGTTCTTTGATCCTTATGAAAACCTTGACATGCATTTGTGCAAGGACGTGCACATATACTAAGGGTTTTTTTTTAAAATCTGTAAACAAAAGATAGCTATTCCATATAAAATATTACTTTTCTCACCAGAGTCTGGCAAAGAATTCAGATCTGCACATAACACAAGCGGAATAGTTCCACATTCTCCCAATACACTGGATTTGAGGCTCCGAGAGGCTTTATCAATAATATTCTTCACTTCTGAGAGGAACATCATAGTTTGTACCAACTTCACATCTGAGTATTCAGGGTCCCAATGCATATGAGCATTAGCCACGAGAATAAGTTGTTTTTCTGTTCCCAGATGTGGTTTTCCAGCTATATTAGATAAAAATAAAACACAAAAATCTGCTCACTGGTCTATAGCTTCTTACAGCATCTTAAAACAATTGAAATTTCAGAAGAGAATCTAATGTATCTAATGGTTTCCTACATAATCACTGAATCTAATATACAACAAAGCACTAAAGCCTACCTAGAAGACAGCCCATGTCAGCTATTTTTAGTAGTACTAAATCAAGTTTCTCATATTAAATCTAAATAGTCTTAGATATGCACTTTTTTGTTAGCAGTTATTAATTCTTTGGCCTTTTTATTTCCTCAGAACTAGAGAATGAGCACAGATGTTGTATATATTCTATAAGTACTAGCATTGGGACATGATCCTCAGTCACTAGATTTTATCTTTACATTAAATATCCCAAATTCCACAACAAAGAATGGAAAAGAATTCAGATCTGCATATAACACAGCGGCATAGCTCCATAGTCTCCCAATATGGTGGATTTGCGGCTTTATGAATAATATTCTTCACTTCTGAGAGGAACATCAGTGTCTGCACCAACCTCAGTGATGGACGTTTCAGTTCGCAGCATCCAGGTCATTATGTACAATCCTCCTAACTTTTAAAAAGTCGTCAACCTTCCCCAAACTCAAGACCCTTAGCACAATTACTCTAAGTCAGTCAAGAAGACCAACTTATAAAAAGTTAGCTTTACCAAACACCCTTGCTGACAAGAAATCCATGGGAGCATATGAAATTCTTATCCCTGAGCAGTTATTTCAATTACTATCACTTCAGTGCCTTAAAACATCTTTTTTCTTTATGCCTTTTCAAGGTTGTAATTTTTCGGGACAACAATTCCTTATCTTTAGCTTTGTGATAGAGAAAACGATGTATAATATTTTAGAAAAGACAAATAGTCAGATGTTGGACTAGCCTATTAAACATTTCTGTTTTGAGGGTATCTAATCGGAACTATTAAATCTGGGAAGATGGGAGTGTCAGTTTTGCAGGCAATGAAGCCATCACTCACATGACATTTCAATCAATTCCTTTCGAAGTTCTAGCAGTACGGCAACTCCAATGTTATCCTTTGTCATGACTCTGTTTAACATGGCTTCAGACCCCTCTGAATTCGCCATTGCTAGCTGATTAAATTCAACCGTGTGTTTCTGAACCAAAGTAAATCTGAAATAAAGCATAAACATGGGATCAGGAATACAAGACATTAGCTCTTGGGGAGAAAGTCTTTCTCCAAAACTTTATTACCAGATACAAAAATCACTTCAGTCATATAGTGAAAAATCCCCCACGGTACCAAGCACCCCAAGTTCCCTTAAGGCTAATTCCAGTCTAAGTTGGCTTGTTTTTGTGTTACTGAGATCAAACTCAGGGTGCATGTTAGGCAAATTCTCTAACACTGGTGGCATGTATCCCTAGACTCTAAATACTGACGTATATTCCTAGATCTGAGAATTGCTTTCAGTTTGTTACTCATCTACAGCTAAGACCTGGAAAGACCTTTACAACTTAGGACAGTGTAGTTGGTCATCTTTACTATTACTGCTGAAATATTTCAACTCATAATTTTTAAACAACTATCTTCCAAAGCACAGCTTTCCAAGAGGGAAGATTACTTGCAAAATATTTCAATTAGCAGCAGAATTAAATCCCTAGTAAACCACCCAAAGAAATAGCAGTACTCTCAATATGACCACAAAACAAGTTATTTCAAACAAAAAAAGACCCTTTAATTTTAAATAATCACGTTTTCTTCAATAATAATATGGCACTTCATTCTTTTATTTATCAATTAATTGCTACATCCTTGGCTCTACCCTGCAAATATTGAGTACACTATCCTATTTTTTAAAAAAATCAGATAGGCTTACTTCTCAGTCTTGAAGAATATTGCACAGCCATCAACATGCTTCCTTTCTTGTTCAGACATAGTCCTAGCTCGAGACTTAGGACTAAAGAATCCATTATAGCCACGTTCTTTCAGTTCTACCAGAAAAAAACTGTAATACTGCTCTGTTTCAACTTCCTGAAAGATCATAACCAGCAAAGTTACTTCAAAGATAAAAGATCTGTCCTATACATTAACCCCATAGGTAGAGCCTGAAATAATATTTTTCAACAAATCAAGTTATAGATTAAAGAATGGAACATCTTCAAAATGTAATTTTTCTAAAGCCAATCATGAGACTTTATTGTACGAGTTGCCAATGCTAGTTCTTTATAGAAGTAAAATGAAAGACATGGAGCTGGAGAGATGGCTCAGTGGTTAAGAACACTGACTGCTCTTCCAGAGGTCCTGAGTTCAAATCCCAGCAACCACATGTGGCTTATAACCATCTGTAATGGGATCTGATGCCCTCTGCTGGTGTGTCTGAAGACAGCTACAGTGCACTCATACATAAAATAAACAAATAAATCTTTTTAAAATAATGAAAGACATGTACACCTACAAATGTATATTCGTGTCTTAGAACTGATGGAACAAGAACCAAACGAGAAGGAATTGCAGTTGTCACAGATTGTAATTCTAGACCCAGAAAAAAAAAGCAAAGTGACCAAAACTGTATTAATTATTTAAGATTTTTGCTAAAAAGCCTAGGTTTCTGTGCAGACAGTCAAATCTTTTTCCACTTCATCATAACTTTTCTAGTAACAGTGCTGGTAAAGTAAGAAAATATCCAGACAATGCACAAATTCAGTAACTTTGCCACCCAATTCAAATGCAGTACAAAGGAGGAAAGTTACTAGCAATGTTGAAAACCTAATTGAACCCATTTGCTTTATTTGACAGCACAGAAGTCTGCACAGCAAGACAGTTGACTTTCCTCAGAATTTAGCCAAACTAGAAAAGGCCAGGATTTTAAGGGCCACTGAAACTAGCATTTCAAATATGTCAACATAATATATTCAAGTGTAACTGCTTCTTGTTTTGTTCTGATTTGAAGGGTCACATAACCTAAAAGAGTCTTCTGCATGACTTACCTGAAGACTTATAATATCAGCATTGCAGCTCAAAATTTCTTGAATAATGGCCTTTTTCCTGTAGTCCCAATTTAGTGCCCATGATGGACAGTAGCCATATAACTGCCGGGTTGCGTATTTATCACAGAGAACATTATAGCACATGACAGAAAACAAGGCTGTAGGAAAGATAACTTATTCACACACGTGGCAGAAATAAACAAAGTCCTCACTATGTTAAGTCAGACTTAACCACTCAACCTACAGTCACTGAAAAGCTCTTAACACAAGAAAAATAAATGATGTAAAGACAGATGAACCAATTAGGATACAATATGCTTGTATCTACAGAACCTAAAAGACAGGACAAACCAAGACTCCTTATTTCTTCTATGCCACTAACTGTAAATGCAGAACATGGAAACTTGACAAGCAGTTTCCTTAACAGTTTGCCCAATTTTCTTTTTCCTACAGAGCAAGTGCAGACTAGCTTGGAGACAGTCTGTGAGTGTGGCTTCAGAACACGAAAATAGAATGAATATGTAACAAAGCAAACCACAGAGGTTACTTTTGGCTTCCTAGGGTACACAAAAAGTCTTTCGTTATAATCTATAGAACAGCACTGTCTTAGACACACAGACTAAGAAATATTTTATTTCTAAGAAAATTTTGCCATGGAATGGCAATGGTAGACTGTGCTGACATAGGGCTGCAACAAAAGCCCAAAGAATTTAATTATCTATGAAGCAAAATAATGCAAAGTACCAAGAAGCAAAGTAACCTGTGTGTTAATTCACGCACAAGAACAGGCATATCATCAGCCAAATTCTGCCAAACATACTCTGAGAACTAAACTATTCTCATAAAATTTAGGTTAAAAATAGATTCAAAGCCATTAGTTCAATTTTTTTCTCTCAAGTAAAAAAGCTATCTTTTATTTTTTCTGATATTAAGTACCTAGAATGCACCAGCACATGAAAACCTCCAATGTGGAAAGATGTGAATCAGATGGACACAAAAGATCAAGTGTTCAAGATGGCTGACATGGTCGGGCATCGTGGGATATTTGGCTGGGTCCCTGACTTCAATCCTATTTCTCCATATTGTACTTCTCCCAGTTTGACAATCAGAATTGCCAAAAGTGATACATGTCTATAGGGGTGGTTCTGATGCTCTGATTGGGAATGAATGCTGAAGGCCCTGTTCCCTAATTGGTTCCTGATCAATCAATAGATGCTACCAGCTAATGGCAGGGTGGAAGAGGCGGGACTTCCAGTTTCTCACAGGCAGGGTAGCAGCAGCAGGAAGAGGAAAGGGATTCAGGATTCACCACGCTTCAGAGGGAGAAAAAAAGCCACCAGCTATGTGAGATCTCTGGTGGAGAGGCCATTGGCCATTTCCCCAGCTGGGACTGAGTTAGCAGGAGGGAGCCTGGAAACGTAACTAAGTTGAAGACAGACTTAGGAGTAGATAACCGGGCAATTAAGTTTGAGGGAAGAATTAGAGTTGTTGAGCTGGGAGTAAAGATAAGTGTCCGGCCATAGAGCTAAAAAGCATTGTGTGTGTGTGTGTGTGTGTGTGCGTGTGTGTGTGTGCGTGTTTCATCTGCAGATCCGAGGTGGATCCTGGGTGTGCATGCATGCATCCAGCTGGGAACACAGAGTGGTGTGGCAAAAAACTACATGCTACACATGCCTCCCAAAGATAAACTGCTTCCTAGTTGAGAAGCAACGTATTGCAGAATTAAATCTTTATCATTATTCCCCAAACCAAATCAACTTATAAGAATACTACCTTAAATCTTCTTCCTAACCTGAAGCACTGTCAACAATACTTTTAGGTTTATCAAGACCTGATAAAAAATTAGTATTAAAAAACAGGGCTACCAACCTGTTGGCCTTGTTCTGTCTGGTTCTTGTAACATAATCCAAGATCTTGGAGGTGGTTGTTCTGTTGAAACTGGGTATATATGTATATAGAAAACAAATAAATAATAATTAGGTGATATCCTTACATGTTTTCCTAATAAAAAGTCTAAACAAACAGCCACTTACTTCTTTTTGCAGTACCTGACAAATTATCGAGCAAGTAGTTCAGTAGCCTTCTTGTTCCATCTGGCTCCAGACAGAGGTTCAATATATCCTGGGTAAGTGGATTTCCTGGGAAAAATTTAAGTAGGTAAATTAAGATAATAAAGTGTTTCAAACATAGAAAAAATATGTAAATATAACCACCTAACACTACAAAAAACATTGTAACACTGTTACATTATAGTTGCTAATAACTTACCAAATAAAAATGTCAATTTTGAAAATTTCACATAACAAAACTTTGCACTTTTTAAAAAAAGATTTATTTATTTTTGTTTTATGTGTATAGGTGTTTTCCCTGCATTTATATCTGGGCATCAAGTGCATGTCTGGTACCTTTGGAGGCCAGGAAACAGGGGCTGGATCCTGTGGGACTGAAGTTACAGGCAGGTCTGAGGAGCCATGTGGGTGCTGAAAATTGAACCCGGGACCTCTAAAAGAATAGCCAGTGCCCTTAACCATTGAGCCATGTCTCCAGCCTCAAATTTTGCACTGTTCCACCCAGATTACAAAAGTTCATAAAAAGATTATTAATGAATTAATGTTTAATAAAGAAGTGCTTTGTATGGATTCTGAACTGGAAGAATATACAAGAGAGGCTTTCTCTGACATGCAATGGTCTTGAACAATTTACAAAGTTGATGGCTGCTAAGAATTATATATACACACGTGTTTTTATTTATTTATTGAACAGTTTTTATGATATATCAAATGAACTCAGGAATATTACCTGACCCTATACTTATCTTTCAAGAATATGAATGTAACTTTTAGAGACTTTACCCAGAAGCCTTTGCTTTAGGAGACAGCTATCTGCCCACACCTGCCCAGACTGGTGAAGATCCAATCACATTACAAAACATGTCCATATCTTGACATACTTTAAAAATCTGACTTTGCCTCCTTCTGGCTTAAGCCATTTTATAACAGTTCCCACTGCATTTCTACTCCCCACTTCAAATACTCACTAAGTACCCATAAGTCAACTTCCTTTTAAAAAAAGAAACCCTCAAAAGCATAATATTTAGTACCAGGACCAAATCAAAAATTTTTATTTACTGGGGAAATCTTTTTTTCTTATTTTACGGGAACTGTACTTGATTTGAACATAGGGAAAAGCTGTTTACAACATGATGAGAAAGCATAGCATAAGTAAGGTAGCACCAAGACAGACCAGAAGCCAAAAGACCACATGGGCTGCCTGTGTTGAAGAGTGACAGGAACCTACAGCACAGGCAAAGCAATAAAACCCAGGATAGCACTGCCTGCCCAAGCATACCACAGCTTCTCTGAAACTGTAAGAAAAAAATGAAATCCTACCTTTCAGGCTTAAAGTCTGCAACTGAAACAGTTTTCCCAGCTCAAAAGGTAGAACTCGTAACTGGTTGTAATTTAAATGGAGCTCCCTAGTGATATAAAAATTCCAGGAAGTCAGAAGACATGTCAATCTTAACAGTAAAATCAACAATGTTACTTCTAGGAAAATATGCCCCTAAGAACGACAGTTTTATATATGATATTCCAATTTCTAGCCTTGGCTTTTCTCAAACCCTACATAGTTAAAAATAAACAACAAAACTGCCACAGACCACTTTTCGTAAAATACAGGAGGGTGGGGGGAATTACTATAAAAGAAACAAAGCCAAAGTATAATATCATCATAGGCAGCCTCAGGGCTAGGAACCCACACGAAATAAAAGAGGGAAAAAAAGAAGCCCATCCGACTCCACTGCCCAATGGCGGGCGCATGTCATCAGCTGCTATGCATCTCTGCACCATGTCATCCCCACCACGGTGGACTGTATCCCCTCAAGCCATGAATCTAACAAGGTAGTTTTTCCTTTAGGTTTGTTTCTTGTCAAATATTTGGTTACAGCAACAACAAAAGCAGTTAGCATGCAGCTACCATGAGAACTGCTGAACAAACGTAACGATGGCGGCAGTTATGTTTACCAGTTCTCCAAATTTATAAAACTTTCAGTTTAAAAGTAAAAACTATATAATCAAGAGATTATTTTAACATTCCTTATAACCACATTATAAATATCACAGGAATCTTCAAGGAATAAAAAGCCAACCAAGCACTGAACACCGGCCTGAAATACTGTCGCTTTCCTGTCTTAAGTTTTATAATCAAAGTTTAGATGAGAAGAATGATGTCTACCATCCTTGTTTCTTGATACAAATCTTGGTTACTTCTGAGAAAACTGAACAAGAAAAACAAGATCTGTCGGGCAGTGGTGGTGCACGCCTTTAATTCCAGCACTTGTGAGGTAAAGGCAGGTGGATTTCTGAGTTCGAGGCCAGCCTGGTCTACAGAGTGAGTTCCAGGACAGCCAGGGCTACACAGAGAAACCCTGTCTCAAAAAACCAAAAAACCAAAACCAAAAAACAAAACAAAACAAAAAAAAAAAACAAAAAAAAAAACCCAAGAACAAGATCTGAGTAACTGGTTCCTATTTATTTCTAAATACATTAGATAGAAAAAAGGTTCTGTATACCAGTTTGTTTCCAAAGATTAAAAAGTCATAGTAAGTTTGGCAGTAGTAATACACGCCTTTAGTACCAGCACTCAGGAGGCAGAGGCAGGAGGATTTCTGCGAGTTCGAGGGCAGCCAGGGCTACACTGAAAAAACTTGTCTCAAAAAACTAAAAAGAAAACTAGCAAAAAAGTCATAGTAAATACTCAATAACCGAGACAAGAAAAGTGTTAAAGGCTGGACTGGGACTGATAAAAACAAGGAGACTTCTGTAAGTCTTTACTCCTTATATTAAAAGGTAGCAGAGAAACCAGGGAAACCACCACGCTCTGAGCAGGGAAGCTGGGTTTGAATTTATGTAGATCTTCAAACAAAACCTTTAAAAGGTTTTTTTTTAAGATTTATTTATTTATTTTATGTATATGAGCACACTGTGACTGTCTTCAGACACACCAGGAGAAGACATCAGATCCCATTACAGATGGTTGGGAGCCACCATGTGGCTGCTGGGAACTGAACTCAGGACCTCTGGAAGAGCAGTCAGTGCTCTAAACCACTGAGCCATCTCACTAGTCCCTCAGAAGTTTTTAGAAAAACAAAACAAAACAAAGAATAAAAACCCAGCAATTATCATTTGCTGAAGCTTAAAGCTGGACCAGGTGAGTTGCTTTTTACTCACCATTGCCAACATCCCTAACCTCTGGTAAGAAGCCAGTCCAAGATCACATAATTTACATATGGCAGAGTAAATTTCCTACAGGAACTGTATCACTATAAATTCTCCCCATACACTACAGGCTTCCAGGCACAGGAACTACTTCCAGCTTTGTTCACGCCAAGCTTTCCTACTGTGGGCAACAGGCTTCAAGGACTCATGTAAGTGAATATGTTTGTGTGGCACCAACTGTTGGCCACAGATAAGGACATCAAATAACACAGTACCTTAGAGTTGTTTATCTCTACACTGTTTAAAATTTTTGGTTCAAAAATAAAATACATAACACAAAATATATAGCATTGTAATAAAAAACTAAGCAATGGACCTACCTAATTTTTATTATTGGACATTTAATTCTTATCAAAAAATCTTTTAATAAAAATCATAGCTATGCCTCCTTTCTTTAAATATAAAACAGCTTTATTTCCTAACTACATGCATGCTGCCTTTTGTTTCAGAGGAACCTAAAGGTCCAATACTGAGTCTGCATACCTGAGTGATACCATGGTTCCGAGTTCTGCCGGTAAGCTCTGGATTTGATTATGGGACAGGTCCAGATATACCAGATTGTGGAGCTTGGCAATGTCTGAAGGAATACAGGACAGGGAATTGTCACTCAGATGCAAAGCTGTCAAGTGAGTTAGTGACCACAAAGACGAGCTTAAGCTTCTTACTTTTCCTGCAAGACAAAAACGGGGGTGAGGGTGGGGAGAGTTATACATAGTGATGGCCCAGATTTGTTCGAAGTAGTAAATAAAAGTCAGATGTTTAATTAGGTACTTAAATTACTATTTTAAAAGGTTTGAGAAGGCTTAACAAGATTTTATCCATACTAAGAACAATTCACAATGCACTAAATGATTAACTCTCATTAGCAGAATGAAGCTAAAATTAATGCAAAGTGTCAATACTTGAAACTATTTTCATTTTAAGAGCACACTGAAAAGAATATCCTTTAAACGACCTCAGATATGATAAACAAAAATAAATCTAGAAAAAAATAAATCTAGAATTTGGATACTATGAAAGGTCTGCCTTTATGTAACACAAAATTAAATAATGTTTGAAAACTGTTTATCCTATACACAAGAAAATAAATATTTTACCTTTAAAAAAAAAGGAAACTAAGATAGTCTTAGATTAGTTAAGATTAGGGACAAATTGCTCAAGTAATAACTGCATCATATAAGACAACAATATCTGTGTCATGTTGGTGCCTTTGAGGTAGTAAAGCCTGGTATAGTGGTAAAAACCTTTAATTCTAGCACTGGAGAGTCAAAAGCAAGCTGGTCCCTGGGAGTTCCAGGTCAGCCTCGTCTATACAGTGAGAGCTAATCTCCAAAAAAACCCCCCAAAAAGAAAACAAAAACAACAACAAAAAACCTAACAACAAAAAAACAATAAAAAAGGAAATCTGCACTATTAATATACAAGTAAAAATATCTGCCCAGAAACATTTCAGATACCTAGCCAAGCAACAGACACAGTGCTCAGTAACTAAAAAATACAGCCTTCTTTCAATACAGTATTAAATCTATACTTAGGAATTTCTTGATTAAGAATTCAATAGTTTCTACAATACATATGAACTTTCTCCATATTTCCTCAATGGTTCAGGCCTAATCTGGAAGAGAATGAAACAAACAGCTGCAGTGGAAATATACCAGCCTTAGAGAACTGATTATAGTCTAATGAATGTCTGAGAACACAACCCTGAGACTTTTACTTCTAGTCAAGACAGGGTAAGAAAGCATGAATGTTTTATCCTAAGGAAGACATCAACCAGGGTAGCAGAGTTACCCAGGAGGAATGGGAAACAAACATAGTGGTCTCGACAGTTTTCTCAGTTTACTTCCTAGGCAATATTTGCAAAAAAATAAAATAAAATAAACAGGACAGGGGGCAATCCCAGTTAGAGTGAGGAAGCTCCTGAGCTCTGGAGACAAGAGCATGGACACTGTGGTGGTCAGAATCCAAGGAACAGTACAGAGAAAAATAGAGTGATCTGTGGGTATGACGGTGTCCCTTAACCATTAAATGTGAAAAACTGCACAAGCCAGAGGAAGAAACACCCAAATGACCAAATGCTGACTGATGTGAGAACAAAATCCTTTCAACTCAGAAGGTATAGGGACAAAATTCAACTGCAGACTAATAACTGCTCTGGTTGTACCTAGAAAGCTTAAACCTCAAAAGAGTCAGACTGTTTTCCAGTAACTTCACTGCATCCCTGTAACAATGCCCAAGGTTAGTTGGAGGAATCCACAAACACATTATCACTCAAAAAAAAGCCTCAGTTTCTGGCACCAAAGAAAAATTACCAATCATGTAAATCAGCAGGAAAGCAAAAATTCATAGAGAAAAATTAAAACTAAGAAAAGTAACAACTATGCTGAGATATAAATGACAGCCCAAACACCAAAACTGAACTTGTAGAATTGCATTTACATCAAGATTCAGAAGGGGAGGGGCAAGCAGGGGGATGACCAAGATGAGATTAACAGTATATTAGACGATGAAGAAAATTACTGGATTTGAATACAGGACAAGAAAAAGCTTTTTTTTAAAAAAAAAAAAAAAACAGGAAACACATTGAAAAAAGCATAGCACTTCAGTAATGTCTGGGACAACTTTTAACAGTGGAAGCATATGTAGACACTGGAGACTCCAAATAGGGATGCAGGAGACAGGAGAAAAAAAACAAAACAAAACAAGAAATAACAGAAAGGTACAACTGGATAGATAACCATATGCAAAAGAATGAAGACTGGGTGCTGCCAAGATGGGTTAGCAGTTAAAACCACTGGCTGCTCTTCCAGAGGACCAGAGTTAAACTCTCAGCAACCATAAGGGAGCTCAGAATCATCAAGAGCTCCAGTCCCAGAAAACCAGATGCTCTTTTCTGGCCTCCTTGAACACAGGCAGTCTTGTGGCACACAGACATACACTCAAGTACAACACCACACACAAACATTTTTAAATGTTAAAAAAAAAAAGACGCTGGGCCCTTATTTAACACTATATACAAAACTGAGAAGCACAAGCAAAAACAGTTGAATTGTACTTCATTAAAATTAAAATCTTCTGAACTAGGCAGGCAGTGGGGCCATGTGCCTTTAATCCTAGAACTCATTAGGTAGAGGCAGAGGCAGGAGGATGTCTGTGAGGTCAAGGGCAGCCTGGGCTACAGAGAGAGTTCTTAGATAGCCAGAGCTACAGAGATACCCTGTCTAGGAAGAAAAATCTTTTGCACTTTGAAAAGCATTAAAGGAAAAGACAAACCCACAGAAAAGGGGAATATTTGGCGAATCATAAATCTGCAAAGTCATTTATATTCTTAAAACTCAAAAAGGCTGGGGGAGCTGGCTCAATAGGTAAAGCACTTTGTAGTCAAGTATGAGGCTTGAATTCCAATTCCCAGAACTTCCATGAAAAACTAGACAGTGTGAATATAATCTCAGAGCTCTCAGGGAAGGGGAGGCAGAGACAAGAGAACCACTCAAAGCTCTTAGAAATGTGTAGGTCTGGCAGATGTAGGAAAGAAACAAAGAGGCCCTAACTCGAACCAGGTGAATGTTGAGTACCAACACACAAGGTTGTCCTCTGACTTCCAGACAAGCATGGTGGCACTCATGTACCTATATTCACACAGGTACATATGATTTACAAAATAAAATTAGATCAACTTTGAAAATACTCATTCAGTGAAAAAGTTGGTGATAAAGAGCTCACACACCATATGACCCTTTCATGAAATGTTTCAAACAGTAAAAACCCACCAAGTACAACTAAGTACAGCTGAACAGGCTTTGTTTATAGTACTTAGGAGGCAGAGGCAGCAGGACTGCATGTCTGACACCAGCTTAAGCTATGCAGTAACTTCCAGGCTACTCAGTGCCTCATAGTGAGAGCCCATCTCAAAAACACTCAAAAAAATAAATAAATAAAAGTAGAATATATATTTCTCCAAAGATATACAAAGGGCCAATAACCACAGGAAAAGATACTTAATATTAATATCCATGAAGGAAATGAAGCCCCCTCAAACCACAGTGATGAACTACTTCAAACCCACCTGGATCAATACAATCAGAAAGTATTAGTACACAGAGAAACCTTACATGTTGCTAATGAAACTGTAAAACGACTCAGGTATTCAATCAGCATGGCAGTTCCTTGAAAAGTTCAATATAGAGTTAACATGATAGGCAGTTAACTCTTAGGCATATACACAACAGAAATTGAAATATACGTCCAGATAAATGATTGCGGAAGGTTTTAATACTTAAAACTGGCTGGGCAGAGGCAGGCAGATCTATAGAGCGAGTCCAGGACAGCCAGGGCTACACAGAGAAACCCTGTCTCAAAAAACTTAAAAAAAAAAAAAAAAACTCAAAACTGGAAATAATCTAGATGTCTATGACTCAATGAATGAATAAATAAATGTGGTATGTTCACTACCATAGAATATTATATGCAAAACAGGTATGTGCTAGAACAAGGATCAACCTTGAAAATACTCCCTCAGTGACAAAGTTGGTGATAAAGAGCTCACACACCATACGATGCCCTTACATGAAATGTTCAAAACAGTAAAAACCCACCAAGAAGGAAGAGCACTAGCTGTTGGAAAGGATGCTGAGGAGAAACAGGAGGGGAAAAAGGACGCTAATAAGTAGAGTTCCTTTTAGGAACTAATGGAAATGCTCTCAAACTGAGATAAACACTACAGAAATCTCGAACTACACAAGGCGGATGCATAAGTTGTATTTCAAGCTGTCACAAGAAAGAGAGAAAGGGAGGCTGAAAACCCTCCCTTATGCAACACAGTATGATGGTTAGTCCTGACTGTCAATCGGATGGACTTCAGGATCACCATGGAATCAAGTCTCTGAAGGATTATCTAGGTTAGGTTAGCTGAGGTGGGAAGTGAGTGGTAGCAGTCTATGTTTGAGGTCTCAGACTGAATATAAAGGAACAACGGGGCCAAGCACCACCAGCATCATGGCCCTCTGCTTTTTGCCTGTAGAAGCAACATAACCAACAGTCTGTCCAATATCCACTGTGGATTCTTTTAAAAATTCAGAAAATTAAGAACCTGACTCTGAAAAAGAACCTATAAAAGTCTTAGTGGTTGGTAAAGGGATACAAGGGTCCTCCAAAAATCAGAAACAAGACAAGGGTGTCTCCTCTTATTACTGCCACTTAACATGGTGGAGTCTTAGCCAGGACACTGGGAAGGGAGAAGAAATATTTTGGAAGGTAGAAATAAAACTGCCCCATCCACCAATGTCATAATCATATATGTAGAAGTTACTGAATAAACAAAAATGCCACCATTAAGTGAGTTTTGTAAAGGTGTAGCATAAGATCACCACATTAAAAAAGCACTGTATTCTTGAACACTAATGAGCAACTAGAAAGTCAAAGAATACAATTTACAACATTTCCTGAATTATGAAAGTTAATAGTAAATCTGACCAAAAAAACACAACCTATACACAGTACAGAAACTGTAAAATGCTGAGAAATGACATGTCTTAAGACTAGGTGAAGATATGTGAAAGTCTACAGCAACTATAAAGTTAGAGAAACAACACAACGAAGCCGGTGGGCTGGTAGTGCCAGTTATAATGATCTATTACACACACTACGGTGTGGACGCACCTCCTAAAGCTCCTATGTTAGAAACTGAATCTTGGCAACAGTGTTGAGAAGCAGGCATGATGCAAGATGTTTGGGTCACCAGTGGTCTGCCCTTGTGTTATAATGGAAACCAGCTTATGACAGTTTGGTCTGTTCTCATCTCCTCTCACACACTCCTGTACTTCATGCTTTCATCTATACTGGCCCTACAGGATGCTTTCCTTGGATCTCAGCCTCCTCAGTCTCTAGAACAGTAGTTCTCAACTTGTGAGTCCTGACCCCTTAGGGGTGTTAAATGACCCTTTCACAGAGGTTGCCTAAAACCATAAAAAACAAAAAACAAACAAACAAACAAACAAAAGCAAAAACAAAGACAAAAAACAATTTTTCCACAGGTTTATATTACAATTCATAACAGTAGCAAAAATACAGTTATGAAGTAGTAATGACGTATTAAAGGGCCACAGCATTAGGAAGCCATAAAACAACTTTGAACTGTTTATAAATTATCTAGCCTGTGGTATAGGTTAAAAGGACTGAGACAATAAAGAACCCTAAAATACTCTTTGTACAAGATTTAAACAGACACTTCAACAAAAAGGACAGAGGGCAAAGTCATACTGAAAGATGCTCAATATCAGCAATAATTTTTTTTAAAAAAAACCTGAATTAAAGTCACAATTAGCACTACAAACTCAGAGAAAAACTAAGTCTTAAACACTACATGCCACTGCCCTGAGGATGAAGATCAAAGACATCTAGTAAAACTGTAAAGGAAGGAGGGAGAGAGGCAAGGAGTGAGTAAACTGTTTCAAAACTGTTTCAAGAGTCTCAAAAGTTTAAAAAGACACTACCATTTGACAAAAGATATTTACCCCATAGAAATAAAAGCTACACCAACAGCAACAGGACCATTTACAGTAGCCTTATTTGTACCACACTGGAGGTGACGATGCACCTCAGTTGGCAGAGTGCTGGTCTAGTATGCATGAGGTTCTGCCTGGGTTTGATTCCCAGTATCAACATATACCAGGAATATGCCTATGGCTGGTCCCAGAATGAAGGGCATGCAGACAGAAAGATCAGAAATTCAAAATCACCCTTGGCTACATAGCAAGCTCAAGGCCAGCTGAGGCTACCAGAGAACCCGTCTACCAGAAAAATAAAACAACAAAACCCATATTGAATGATAGCATTTATATAAATGCTATAAAACACCAATCTAGTATAGGAATAAGAGAAGAGATGTAGCAATGGCACATTAACAAAGAAGGATCACAGATTCTCAGGAATGATGGCACTATCAGGCACATCTACAGGTCAGAATAGATCATATTATTACAATGTAAACAAATACTGATTTTAAGAACTTATTTTTAATTATGTATAAGTAAGTGTGTCTCTGTGTGGATATGCAGGTGCTGGCAGAGGCCAGAAAAGGGCTTCCAACCCCCAGTGACAGGTGTTTTTGAGCTACCTGCTGTGGGCACTAGGAATTGAAATTGGGGGGCCTTTGCAAGAGTAGCATGTGCTTTTATCCACTGAGTCATTTCTCCAGCTCCCATGCATGCTGGTTTCTGCATGTCAGTTACACTTTGATAAAACTGTGACTACTCTAGTCTAGAAACATCTCTCTAACATGCCATAGTTACGCAGAAACTGTACTCTAGGGTGACTTAGTGGCTTAAGATAGGCTGACATTTAAGAGCCTTATTCTAGTAAGTGAATTCATTCTATAGTTCCCAGAATATTGTATTACTAAATATCAAGAGACAAGAAATATCATTCCCTGAAATCAGAGGCAGGTGATTAGCAACCTAAGGGATAATAAATGAACCTATCAAGAAACCAAAATAACTACTTATACATTTAGAAAGATTCTGGGAGGGGCTGGAGAGATGGCTCAGTGGTTAAGAGCACTGACTGCTCTTTCAGAGGTCCTGAGTTCAAATCCCAGCAACCACATGGTGGCTTACAACCATCCGTAATGAGATTCGCTGCCCTCTTCTGGTGTGTCTGAAGACAGCTACAGTGTATTCATATATAATAAATAAATAAATCTTTAAAAAAAAAAAAAGAAAAAAAAAGAAAGATTCTGGGAGGAAAAAAAAATCTAAATCTAGTTGACATACTAGAAGAAACAGGAACTGTACCTGATCTCTACTGTTTCCCAGTTCAGTACTTTTTGCATCCCCCACCCCACACCAAGTCAGTCATATGTAAGAAGTGGATGAAAGATAGTGACCTAATGTTCAGTCAACAAACCTAATGCACAGTGAACCTACCAAGAAATCAAAGTAACTAACCCATACATTTACAAGGATTTAGAAAAAAGGAGAAGTCCATAGCATGACAAAGAATGATCCTGTTAGCATACAGGATGCATTATTAACCAATTTTGTACACATAATAATCAAAAAAATAGAATGACCTATTTATCATACAAACAAAAATGCAGAAAAACTAGTAGTTGTAGTAATTAGGTAAGACTGATGAAAGAAAACCATCATAACTATCCTAATTTACGCAATAACAAAAAAAAAATCTCCAAAATATCACATGTCAAAACTACAAATCCATATACTCTTTGACTACTATAACCTTATCTATGTGCCCTTAGGTATTAGGGGTAATAGAAAATAACTAGGGTACTGTTTGTCAAAAAACCCATACCACTTAAAAAAAAACAACAACAACAACAAAAAAAACCAACTCTTCTCGTTCCCTTCTAACCTCCACCTCGGACCCTGCGGCTGGCATATTGAGGACTAAGAAGAACCAGACTGCCATCTATGAACTCCTTTTTAAGGAAGCAGTGATGGTTGCCAAGAAAGATATTTATATGCCTAACACTCCGAGCTGTCAGACAATGAATGGGCCAACCTTCATGCAACGAAGGCCATGCAGTCTCTCAAGTATCACAGCTACATGAAGGAGCAGTTTGCCTAGAGACTTTCTATTGGTAACTTACAAACGAAAGCATCTAGTATCTCCAAGATTACCTTCACCTACTTCTGAAGATTGTGCCTGCCACCCTGAGCCACAGTCACCCTGAGACTGGCAGGCCTTAGCCCAAAGATCCAGAGGGTGAGTGACCTGCAAGAGGGGAGGTGGACGGAGACACCTGCAGAAAGAGTGCTGTGGCTTCTAGGGCTGATAAGAAAGCTGAGGCTGGGGCTGGCTCAGGGACTGAATTCCAGTTTAGATGGTTTTGGTAGTGGACACAGTCACCATCTCAGTGAAGCTAGAGATTAGGTTGTATTGAGTAAACTTTAAGTGAAAAAATAAACACAGTAATGAAATATATAACAGCATTTTGCATCAAAAAAGAGGCATAGAATAATTTGTCTATGTGTTTGCTGTGTAACACATTGAGGAGAGAAATAGGGGAAAACAGACTTTTGTGGTACATCTTTGGTTTTTTGGGTTTTTTTTTTTTTTTTTTTTTTGGTTTTTTGAGACAGGGTTTCTCTGTGTAGTCCTGGCTGTCCTGGAACTCACTCTGTAGATCAGGCTAGCCTCGAACTCAGAAATCCGCCTGCCTCTGCCTCCCAAGTGCTGGGATTAAAGGCGTGCGCCACCACCGCCCGGCTGTGGTACATCTTTTAAAAAATAGTTTTTGTGTGTTCCCTCCCTTTCTTAAACTGCCCTCAATCTTGTTTCTACTTGGCTTTTATCACCATCTCAGTCGTCAGCTAGCCTAAGATGCTTTCTTTAATCTTGCCAGGCTAGTAAAACCTTAAAGGTAACACTTCAAGCACTTGTGTTCTGTATTTATCAGTTTCTTAACTACTTTGTCAGGGACTCCTACAGCTTGTACAATTCTGGAAATCTTTACATGTAATCACCTACTCATCGGTTCATAAAGACAAAAAATGAATGAATGGCAGTAAGTAATGACTAGCAAGCAAGCAAGCAAGTGATGACTTAGAACTACACTGGGCTTTCTTCCTCTCCTGCATTAGCCTGCCTACTCTTAGCTTCTGGTAACAAGCACTGGATGGAGAGCAGGAAGCTCCTAAGCTGACTACATAATGAAAGCTACCTGATTCTCAAGTTATACTTATTGTCCAAAAGAGCATCACAGAATACTCTTTTAATTTTGATTCAGGATGTTAGTCATGGTCTATTATTCTTCATAGAAAAGTAAATCTGAATAAAACTTACTCAATAAAAATGTTACAGAATATCATACATGAAAGCTCATGTGTGACCTACAAGGCAAGACACCTGCTTCAAAAATCTTTCAATGAGTGCCAGTAAGTTCAGATCCAAGACTATATCTCCTGGAAGCTATCTGAGTGTAGTTCTGGTTAGTACACTTTCTCCTGCTCTACAGTGGTATCTCAAAAGGCCTGGAACAAAACAGCTACTGCTGTACCTCCAAAGCAGGTAATCGCAGTCCTGCCCCCCTTAAAATGAGAACAAAAGAGATAGCTAGATAGCTAGACAGACAGACAGTCAGTCAGTCAATCAATTTGGCATCTTCAGGCAGAAATTTTTTGGATACATCAAATTTAGATTCCTATAAAGAGTTTGTTGGTAGTGGGCAAAAAGTCCTTCCCCTAGCCAAGAAGCTACTGGCATCTGATTGGTGCCGCGTGAGGGAAAAATCAGTTTTCTTCAATGAAGTGACACTTGGACCAGTCTAGGACAAGCCTCATATTCAGGCATAATTGGCCAATACAAACTGGACTCTCTGTGTTTTTGTTTGTGTTTTTTGTTTTGTTGTACTCTCTTTTTTACAAGAAGAATGAGCATTTAGTTGGACAGGTAGAAGAGGACCTGGGAGGAGTTTGGGTGTGAGAGTGAGCATGGTTCAAAATGTATTATGTGAAATAAAAAACTAAATAAACAAAAATAATTTTAAAACGTCAGACTGTTCGACATCCGTGTGGTTGGCCAGCTGTTGCCCTGGAGAACAAAGGAAGCAAAGATCCCACAGACGAGCTGGAGAGCAGGCAAAGCTGGAAGCACGGAAAGGGATGAAGAGGATGCTTTTCTTTCCAGAATCACAAGCAGCAGCTAAGAAGTGAGCTGAAAGCAGACTCAGAGGCCAAAGAGAATCCAAGCCATCTTAAATATTTTCAAGATAAAGTACTCAGAAACCCTGAAGAAGAAGATCCTGTTAAACCATCAAGATTCCAGCTGGGAGCTATAAATGGAAGAGGGCTGATCCAACAATAGACAGAGACGCTCACAACCAGTGAGACCCAGCTCAAGTCAGACCAATCCCTGATTAGATTAAGGCCACCTACCCTTCCATAATTAGCTGAAAAGTACACAAGTGAATTTACTCCTAAGGAAAAGACGACCATGAAATTACTACCTCCAACAATGAATAAAAATATTAAACAAGTAAAAACACAAGAAAAAAAGAAACAATAGAACAAAAGGAAGGAAGGCAGGAATCACACAGAAGACAATCAAGGATGCTTTCAGATGGTGGACACCAGTCTGCACAGGACATCAGTGACAGGTGGGAAATGAAGTCAGCTCAGATCGCTATTCCAGCCTTCTGCCTAGTGTCCTGAGGATACGTAACAACACAGAACCAGGCAGAGTCTGACGGTCTATTTGAGTTGAAATGAAGGATGGAGCTGCATAGAGATGTGAAGAAAGCCCCCATGAGTCCTCATTTAACGAGTAACCTGGACAGAGAGAAGAGAGCAGAGGGAAAATGACAAGAACACAGAACGCAATTTGTGGGGATCCCAAAGATCAGACCAATTTGATTTTCCACCAGAGTGGAAAACCTTTTAACCAGAGACTACTTAGGAGAGTACTACTTAAAAGTAAACGTCGGACAGAGCAAACTGTTTCTAAGATATTTAAGTCTACACTACAACAAAACTCCAGAATATTTCCAAGAATGTAAAATTATCCAAAACTCAGAAAGTATAAACCTCTATACTTTCTATATTAAAACAAAAATTAAATTATGAAGCATGCAAACTGGAAGAAAAGACTTTAAATCAACCTAGAAATGAAAAAAAGATGACAGAACCAATGCCAAAGACAGCAAGTTTGGTATAGGCTTTTTAAAAAGGGAAATGCTATGTAAGGCACAGAAAACAAATTCCCAAAACCTCTAGTGATGAAGATTAGACACTGGGGAAAAAAATTAGTGAAATTAAGGGTATAGCAATAAAAACTTGTCCAAAAGAAAATAAAGGTAACAGTAAATTAAGCGTAACTAATCTGTAAGACAACTTTAAGTAAGCTAAAATACAGGTAACCACGTAACTCTAAAGGGGCAGGGTAGGAAAGCACGCAAAATTATTTGACAAAACAGTGCTATAAACTGTAAACCCACAGATTCAAGAAGGTTGTAATCACAGTGCTTAAAACCAACTGCACAAAAACTTAACAACTGCCTCAGAAAAATGAACACAGATACAGAAGCAAGGACAGGAATGACTGTAGTCTTAAGAAAAACAACTTAAGCAAGAAGAGGAGCATCTGACAGACAGACGCAAACCATTAACGGATAACTCTTCCTCCTGCAGAAATTATCTTTCAAATTAGCACAAAATAATGAGTCTAAAGAAGAAGAGACCTATCACCAACTTTCAAAAAAACAAAACCAACAAGAATCTGCATGTTTAAAGAATGAACAACACTGGAAAACCTAGGTGGATAAAAACTTTGACATTTAAAGGAATAGTATCAACATATAATGAGACTTAGAACTAGAACACATGAGTAAAGTTTAAAAACAGAAAGAAGACTTAAAAATCATTCATTCTGTTTGGTACACCAATGTTGAATAAAATAAAACTTAAAATAAAAACATCATTTACATTTGCACTAAGATAAGGAGAGATACAAAATAAGGAAAAGTATGAAATTCCATATAAAGAAATCAAATAAGAATGAATAAGTGAAAAGACAGCCCATGTTCATGGCTAAGATCCAGTATTTCCAAAATGCCAGTTCTTCCCAATACACATATTCAATGTAACACCAAAGCCATTTAAATTTTAAAATGTCTGTCCCTGGGGCTGGAGAGATGGCTCAGCAGTTAAAGCACTGACTGCTCTTCCAGAGGTTCTGAGTTTAATTCCCAGCAACCACATAGTGGTTCATAACCATCTGTAATGGGATCCGATGCCCTCTTCTGGTGTGTCTGAAGACAGCTATAGTGTACCTATATAAAATAAATAAATCTTTAGGGAAAAAAAGTCTGACCTTAACTGTCAAAAGAATGAGAAGACAAAGCTGGGCGGTGGTGGCGCACGTCTTTAATCCCAGCACTTGGGAGGCAGAAGCAGGCAGATTTCTGAGTTCGAGGCCAGCCTGGTCTACAGAGTAAGTTCCAGGACAGCCAGGGCTACATAGAGAAACCCTGTCTCGAACAACCAAAAAAAAAAAAAAAAAAAAAAGAATGAGAAGACAAGCCTTGAACTGGAAGAAAATATTTATAAAAGGGCACATCTGGGGATATAATTCTATAGAAGAACACATATCACACGCATGAGGCCCTGGACTTAATCTCCAAAGTGAAACAGTAAGAGTGAGAGAAACTGGCCTCAGTGGGAGAGGAAGTACGTAACCTCACAGACTTGAAGTGCCAGATTGGGTGGAATATCCAGGTGGCACCCACCTGCTCAGAGAAGGGGAAGGGGAAAGGGAAAAGGATTGTGGAGGAGGGGTGATCAGGAGGGAGACAGTGAGTGGGATGTAAAGTTAATTTAAAATAAAAAAAAAAAGCATGAGAGAGACTGATTAAAGACTTGTGTTAGTTCTTGTTTTGCTGCTGACAAAGCAATTTAAGGGAAGAAGTTTGCTCTTATGTATTGTTCTAGGGCAGTGTTTTCAACCTTCCAAAAGTTTCAACCCTTTAATACAGTTCCTCATGCTGTGGTGAACCCCAACCATAAATTTATTTTCATTGCTACTTCATAACTATAATTTTTCCTACTGTTAAGAATCATAAAATAAATATTTTGGAAGAGGCTTGCCAAAGGGGTCACAACCCACAGGTTGAGAATGACTGTTCTAATGACCATTACAGCACAGAAGGAAAAAGACATGGCAGCAGGCAGAAAAGGTATGGTGCCAAACCTCAGAAGCCAGCACAGCATCAACTTTTCAGGAAAACAAAATGAAGAGAAATATGGAGCCAGACTAGATGTAAAGCCTCAAAGCCCTTCCCCATTTTCCCCCAGGAAGACTTCATCTCCTAAAGCCTACAGAACGTTCACACCGCCAGCTAGAGACCAAGTATTCAAACACAGAAACCTAAAGAGGGACAGTTCATATTCAAACAACAGAGCTGTCATTAAGAAACTACAAAAATCACTGGCCAGTGGTGGCGCACGCCTTTAGTCCCAGCACTTAGGAGGCAGAGGCAGGTGATTTCTGAGTTCGAGGCCAGCCTGGTCTACAGAGTGAGTTCCAGGACAGCCAGGGCTACACAGAGAAACTCTGTCTAGAAAAAACAAAAACCAAAAAAAAAAAAAAGAAAGAAAGAAAACTACAAAATGCCAAAATACCAGGAAATGGTGGCATATGCCTTTCATCCTAGCACTCAGGAGGCAGAGGCAGGCAGATCTCTGTGAGTTCCAGGTCACCATACACTATCACAATGGCAAAACTCAAAGCACTGAGGACACCAAATCCTAAGGAAGCTGTAAAACAGGAATTCTTGTTTACTCTGGCAGAAACACATTTAGAAAATATTGGGGATTTTTGGGGTTTTTTTGTTTTGTTTTTTAAAAAAAAGTATTAAGCAGTTTCTGAGCATGAGTGAAAGTAAGTAAACAAGAGTCAATGGTATTTCCAGACAGTGCAGCATTACTCAGGGCTAAATAAAATGAACTAACAAGCCATCATAGCCGGACATGGTATGTGTACCTTTAATGCCAGCACTCGGAAGGCAGAGGAAGGCAGATCTCTTGAGTTCTAAGTCGGCCCTGGACAGGACACAAAGAAACTCAAAAAGCCAAAAAGAAAAAAAGGAAGGAAAGAAACTTAATGCTAAATCGTCTCTATAAAAACAGTGTCTCCACATTAAAAACTCAACCAAACTGTTTCCACACACAGCTTATTTATTACAGACTAAGACAACATAGTGATCCTACTAGTAAAAAGTCTAAATCCACAGTTCCTAACCTTAGAGTTTATGACGCATTAGGAAGTGAGAGGAAGAGCATGCACAAGAAGAAGTAACACAAGCAATCAAGGGGATTTAAATTCCAACTCAAACCACTTCTTTTTACTGGCCCTTCCTGCTCCAAAGTGGAATTAACATTTGTAAAATACAACTGTTGCTCTTATATATGCATTAGTATTAGAAAACCTAATTTTCCAACATATCATTAATCTCCAGACCATAAATCCATGGTAACATGTCTTACCACTTATTTCAAGCTCTGCCCAATGTGATTTCTTTCCATTTGCTGCTTCCTCAGAGGACATAATTGTGTACATCCTCCGAGGGTCAGGGGGCTCGTACTTTTCTTTGGGCATGCCTGTTAATAAATGAGAAAAGAAACCAATCAGTACATACTGAAGAATCAAATAAATAAAAATCTTGTTTTTAAAAAGCAGACATATTAGTATCACTAAATAGAACTAGGAACTAGGAGTACCATGTAGAAATGATTTTTAGTTCTAGGATACAGCTGATTAAACCCTGGAGCTAATAAAGGTGTGATAGTTGAAGAAATACAGTTGTTAGCTTGAGAAGTGTTCCACTGGTCAAACAGAAGAAAATCTCAACATCACACGAGTAACCACAACTGCATCAGGATAAACTGCATGAATTCATAATTTCATTTTCAATGTATTTTACATTTATCTGTTTATATGCGCACACACACATGTTCATGTACACACAGAGGTGCCACATGTGTGGAGGCCAGAGGGAAACCTGCAGAAGACACTCTCTCCTTATGGTCCCAGGAAATCATGCTGTGCAATGTATCTACTCTGCATACACTGCTGCCCACTAGTCACTTAGTAGCTGTGTAGAATATACTGTCACAGTATCACAGTGCTTGTTTAAATAACTTACTTACATCCCCAGATACAAGAATGATGTTCCCAATTTAGATAGCAAAGAGACGTAGTAGTTTTCTTTGACTTAAAATATAAAAGTTCTCAACTTAAGAAAAAAATAAATTCCTACTAGCTCTACAGTTCAACTGTTACTAATCTATTACGCTTAATCTAGAAATGAAATGTAAGTATGTGCACGTGGGGGAGTGGGCATGCTGTAGATAGGGGATTTGGTGCCATTAAAGTTTTTGGCACCCACTGTGATCTTAGAATGGACTTCACTGTCATATGGGGGAGGGGGAACTGCTATACTTCTCTTGGTGCACCAGCCAAACTGCTAGGATCAGTATTCTTTGTTTGTTTGTTTGTTTGTTTTTCGAGACAGGGTTTCTCTGTATATCTCTAGCTGTCCTGGAACTCACTCTGTAGACCAGGCTGGCCTCGAACTCAGAAATCCGCCTGCCTCTGCCTCCCAAGTGCTAGGATTAAAAGTGTTCGCAACCACTGCCCAGCATAGGATCAGTATTCTTGTGCCTTGGTGACATGGAGTAAAATAAACATTTCTTAAACATTAGCCTATGGTCTGGTCTATTAGCCTATTAGCCTAGTCTGTTGGACCATCAGAGTTCACCTAATAACCAGACCAAATGACTAATGGGCAGGTAGTACATACAATAGGGATAAAGGTGTTTCATTTTCTGGGTGTAGGATAGCACAAGTATTCACCATGCACCTGAAATGGCTTGTGGTCTAACACTTATAAATATATGCTTATTTCTGTAATTTTTCCCTCAAGACACCTTGGCTGACCTGGAATTAGCTAGCTTTGCAGACCAAGCTGGCTTCAACCTCAGAGATTTGCCAGCTTCTGCCTTCCCAGTGCTAGGGTTAAAGGTATGTGCCACCAACACCTGGCTTATTACTTTACCACTTATTTTTGGAAAAAGACTGACCCCAGACAACTGAAACCAGAAAAATGAGCTACCAACAATACAAAGTTCTTTGTAGGATAAACAGTTGTAAATATGGTACAAGAAATAATATAGCATGAATCTAGGGCATCTTTCAGTGTCAAAAAGCAAAATCTAATGGGATTTTCACGTAAACACAATGCAGGAACTACCTAAAAGAAATCACTAGTCATAGTGATAATTTAGTCAAAAAGAATCACAATTATAATAGGCTAAAGCACAATTAATAAAGTGAGTACTTCAAAGAAAGAATGATAAACTGAGGAATTAACATGATGCTCCATGTGCTGCAGAAAAACATAATGTAGAAGATGAAATAACAGCGGAGAGATACTCCTCTAATAACCGCCAAGACAAGAAGAGGGAGGGGGAGTGCAAGAGGAGGGGGAGCAAGCAGCACAGACAACTGATAACTAAAGAGGAAAGGCTTACCTAGTTATCCCTTCAGAAAGGAAGGGCATACAGAGGAATCAAACTTCAGCTAAAGGAAAGACCTGCTTTACAAAAGAGTAACAGCTAAAAGTCTGACTTTGTGGCTAGTCTAGAGACGGCTCAAAGGTTAAGAGCCCTGTATGTTCTTCCAGAGGACCACGGTTCAATTCCCAGCATTCCCAGCACCCACATGATGGCTCCTAACTGTCTTTAACTCCTGTTCCAGTGACTCTAATGTGCCCTTCTGGCCTTTAAAGCCAACAGCCACACAAGTGGTGCACAGACATATATGCAGGCAAAACATTCATACATACTAAATTAAATAAAAACCTGCTGGGGTAACATAGAAGGCCCTATCTCAAACAGACAAAATAGCTAATAATGCAAATGAAGTATAAAAGATTTAAAAGTCAACATTATTATGTATAAGTTGTAACAATTTTTTAACTCCTAATGAACATTGTTGAGGCAAAGAATCTAAGCTAGGTTAAAACCTTTTAGCACTGAATAGAAAGACTACTAAGATAACACCACTACAAACTACTTTCAGAGCACAAACAAGGAAACATTCTGTTACCCACCTCCTTGTCATTCATAGTAATCTTAACAGTAGAGAACCAAGCATCAGGTAACTTAGAGTGATGGACTATGAACGTTTACCCTGACTGAAAACTGGAGGACTTGGCCAGATGATACCTCAAGAGCTTACTCCTTCCCCTGTGGCCCAGAAAGATTTTCACAGAAATCTGAAAGTAATTTGATATAGATGAACTATGCTTTCTTTAAGGGAAATTTCTTTATGCAACCATTCATTCATAAAATATTTGCTGAAAAATTTTAGTGTGTCAAGCAATCTGTCAGGTATTAGAACAAAAAATAAATCAGAAAGTTTTAACCTACAGAGAAAAACAAAAACATTATAGGAACATAATCATACTCTAGCCCTTTATTTGTACTGCTTTATTTCTTCTAGATATTACACACTTTTAGGATTACAATTGACCTATATACCACTCTCAAATTATTCTTCCTAAAGCTGAGTTCTATCTAATTATACAACATTAAAGAGACATCCTTGCTGCAAATCTTCACTGGCATCTAAAATGACAAAGCTTAACTAGAGTTAACTTCTGATCCTACGTCAGCTTTAAGGATCTACAGCATCCCCTCTGCACCTTTTTCTGATCTGTTGGAATGGGGACGTAGCTCTGTAGAGGACCTACTTAGCACACACATTCCATCTTTTGCACTGCAAAAAACCCACTAAATCCCTACACTTTAGAAAATAAATTCAAACTCCATAGATTCAGAACCCCTACCTATTTTCTTTTTTTGTTGTTATTATTGGTGGTGGTGGCGGTATTGATGATGGTTGTTCGAGATAGTTTCTCTGTATAGCTCTGTCCTGGAACACCCACTCTGTAGACCAGGCTGGCCTCAAACTTAAAAGATCTGCCTGTCCTTGCCTACCAAGTGCTGGGACTATAGGTGGGCGCCACAATCAACCAGCTCCCCTATCTTCTCAACTTCTATCCCAGTACTCTTCTTTGTACTTTTGACAGAGCCAGCAAATGAACGGACATCCTTCAGATATGCTCCACTTTCACCCCTAAAAAATTCTGTCATTTGCACACTGAAATTCTAGTCATTATTTCTAAGGTTAACTAGTAGATCATAACCCATTTTCCTATAACATAGAACCATGAATATATTCATCACACAAGATTAGACAAAGACCATTCTTTTGTTTTGTTTTTCAAGATAGGGTTTCTCTGTTTAGCCTTGGCTGTCCTCAAACTCAAAAAAATCTGCCTGTTTCTGCCTCCCCAGTGCCCAGATTTAAGGCATGTGCCACTACTTCCAGGCTTCCAACAAATATTTATCAAGATTTATTTTCAAGTTCAAGTGTATGCAAAAGTGCTTGTATGTATGTCTAAACAAAAGGAGGCACTGGATCTCCTAAACTCAAGTTATAAGTGGTTTTGAGCCACCATATGAATGCTGGGAACCAAATCCTAGTACTCTTTAAGAACAGCAAGTGCTATAAACCACGGAGCCAACTTTCTCTAGCCCTGTGTATTCGTTTATTTTTAGGCAGAGTATCACTATGTAGCCCAGGCTGGCCGGGATCTCACTTGTAGACCAGATTATCCTTGAACTCAAGAGATCTACCTGACTCTGCCTCCCACATGCCGTGATTAAAGAAGTCCACCACAATGCACAGTCTTAGATTTAAACATTTTCCAAAGATCATTCTGAAATTACTACATAAGAGACTAGAATACAATATAACTCATGTTTCCAATAATCCTGTATCAAATGTACTACATAGTTTATTCACTTCTTTTACCTTACAGTAGAAAGAGAACAAAAGTCTAAAGAGATATTTAGCCTCTTGATCTTCAACCTTGTCTTTCCTCCTATGACGCGTGCCCAATTTTCCAAGCAAAAATGAGTATTCAGACTCCAATTCTAACACAAATTTCTCACCCCTTCAGATCTTATCTGGGTTATTTGCACAGTCTCAGATCTATTTCTTTGTTCCATTGTCTTCCTACCTTCATTCATTCTAGATATCATCTTTGGTGACTGTTCCCAAACTAAATTTTATTTGACTCTCTCTGTACCTGAGACAAAGTGTTAAATACAGTTGTCCCAAGGAATCTGCTAGGGATTGATTCCAGATGACTGGTTCCAGGAACCCAAATGAATACAAAACTTTCAGAATGTGCCGTATTAAAAAAAAAAAATCACAAAATATCTTATCATGGTTTAAGCTAACTCCAGATAACTTCTAATATCTAATAAAACATAAGTGCTATAAGGTTTCTACATCATTTGAAGAGTTGGTAGCATATTTTTATAAGTCCAGCATCTAGCAAGTTAGATCATACTCAATGTTTATATGAATTCAACGGGGAAAGCTGTGATAGTTAATAAAACAAAACAGAAGCTATGATCCACCTTATTAGGAATATGAAAAAACTGATACCCAGGCTTCAAGTGGTGAATGCAAAATCCAGAGAAACCAGACTAAAAGAACTTTCCTACTGACCATGGGAACTGAAAATACCGGTTCTAGGATACCTTGAGATAAGCAAAAAGTCAAACCAAACAAACATCAATAGGCATAATAGCAAAATTAGTTACACTGATAACTGACACACCCTGAACTAGCATATGAATATTCTTTGCACTTACTATTTTTCAGGCCTTTCTGGCACTCTGCGTGCACTGAAATGGTACCCTCAAGCCAAGTGGAGTGGTGTAGGCCTCTAATACCATGCAGAGGCAGTCTGGAGTACATAGTAAAGTCCAAGCCAGCCAAGGATACATAGCCAGACTTTGTCTCAAAAATGTAAAGAGATAATTTTTTTCAATCTTAAACAGATATTGTAGCCCTTGATACAAGACTATTATTCTCCACACTCAAAAAGAAAAATCTAGAGAATGAGAAACAGCTACTATGCAGTCTCTGTATTATCTTAATTTTAGTACTTTCAAAATTGTTACAGAGCATATTAGTTTTTCTTCCCTCAATGCTGATGCCCTCATTCTCTCATTAAGACCTAATCATCTCTCTAATCCGTGTGTATCACATAACCAGAAATTTCCACTCCAGTGTGTCCTGATCCTTCTCATCCAGTTTCCCCATTTTTACTATTACTTCTCAAGTATGGCACACAAAAACTCTCAGTGGGCTCCCACTATATACAAGAAGGTGCTCTAACATTTTAAGAAAAGTAGCCAAGGTTGTTCCTGACTTCTATCTAGCACACTTGCATAGCCTGCGTTGTGTGTGACTTAGTGTGGACATGCTGTTGCTTTCTCTGAAACACCCTACTCAGCGCGACAACTCTTACACTCATCTTCTAATTCAGCTCAAAGATCACCGACATAACTCCTTCAAAGGTTCCCAGGCAAAATTAGATTCTTCCTAAGGACACACAAAATGTTATATATTTCTAATTACCATATAACCTGCTATGTTTATTACTCTTTTTCTCTCTGCATCACTATAAACTCACTCTGAATTGAATATTATTTTCATATACTGTGTTCAAGTATAATTAGTTTGTCTATATAACACTTGTTTGGAAAAATATAAATTTGTCCCAACATGACTGACTTAATACTGAACAATCACTGCAAACTTCTCACTTGTTTATGTGCTATTTTAATCTGTGAAAAAAACATTAGACAAAGATAGAAAACTTTGCCTCAGGTGAACTGAGCTGCACAAAAATACGTAAGACAGGAACACCAACCAGTAAGTCAGCTCCTTCCGTGTTGTGGACCGCACCCATTCAACTTTCCTGCCAGTTTTCAGGCTTTCAGGTAACTCTCCTAGCAATTCAGAGTCATTTACAAGGAGCAACCCTGCAGATGTGCAGCTCAAGTAAACCGGGTGTTTTTGAGGTTAGGTACACAGTTATTATAATACTGGTCTACTTCTTAGCCATTTAACATGAAAAAACATGCTACCATTCTTACCGAGTTCCTGTTCTTTTAATGTTGGAGTGTTGTACTCCAATTCCACTTCCTCCCAAGCCCTGGGATTTCCACACAAACCCTGTAACAGCACCTTCATTAAGAGTCTCATGGCTTCAAAGTCTCAATATTCTACTTCCAGAAATTTATAAGAAAAAACTCGTCTTCCCCCAGCATTTCACAAAATACTTATTATATTCTAACAAACCATATTCCTAAACAGCCTGACTGCTTTGATTCTAACGTACACAAGGTAGACTGTTCCAAATTAAGTAGCCTGTCTGAGCTCTAGGAAGCAAATTCCACAAACCTCAAGTTTCATGCATATCATTTCAGGGCTTTCACTGCTTTGACTGCTTTTAACATTTAAAACACCAACATTCTGACTGGATATGGCCTTGTATTACAGAGCAATTGGGCAGTCTTCAAGCCCATTACAAAAGGAGCCACAGACACCATATCTGAGTCAAAAAACAGTCACTACTTGTATTATTTCAAATATGACTTCAGTTTTACTTGCATGGTCTTTATTCCCAAGCTGATGCCTAGTTATCTTTAAAACTTTGTTTCTTGCTTAAAAAAAAAAAAGAAAAAGAAAAATCAGACCCTCCTTTGCTAAAGGGAAACAAAGCTCAGCAAACAGTCATTCAAAATCTAGGCTGCTAGACACAGCTTTTGTAAAGCTGCTCTCAATCCATTCCCACTGTTCCAGCAGCATCTTATGGTGACTGGCCTTACCCCCAAACCTGATACCTCAGTCTCATCACTGTTCCCTTTGTTTAGAACGCTTCCCTTCTCCAACTTGGCAAGCTTCTACGCTGTGTTACTTTTTTTTAAACTGGCACCACACCCTCATCCATAAGTTTAATCATTCTTCTGTTCCTTGAAGCACTTGTACACCCATTACTCCTATGCAGGACAGGGAGGCAGAAACTGAATATGGTCATCTCTGAATTCTCATCATCTATCTCAGGACCATCAAATGCTATCCCTCAGTGTGCAATTCATCCGAAATATATAAATGGACAACAGAAAAGTACAGCCCAAAGAGTAAAATTGAGGCAGCCTGAGTCAGCCTCCATCTTAGATTCAAATAATCATTCTTTTCTTCTTTAACTACTTAAACACCAAACTCTACTGCATTCCATTGTACTCAAAGGTACATGTTATACATACAGTTATACTTGGGTTTAGTCAGTACTTAATTTGTGAGTAGTGTTTATTAATCTCATTTCATTGTTAACATGGCTACTACCTCCATAGCCTAAGTAACAGGTACAATTAAGAAAACCTATATATTTTGCAACTGAATATATGTGGACATTTTCAGAGTGATAAAACATGTTAAGCTTGAACTTCCTGCCAGTGGACCTTTCTTGGAGGAGAGGGTTGCATGTGTACTGAAGATATTGATCCCTTGACACACAAGGACCAAAGGATACTCCAGACACTTACAGTATGTCTTACATATATTGTCCTTTTAGGCTGCACTGAATGAAAAACTTAATCATAGTGCTGTACACCTTCAACCTCAGCACTCCAGAGGCAGAAACAGGAGTTCAAGGCCAGCTTATTCTACAAAGAAAGTTCCAGACCAGCAGGAACTGTATTTTAAGACTCATTTTTTTTTTAAAGTTAACATGGGTTCAGTGAGATGTTTAAACATTAACCAAAATACTAGCTAAAACTACATGCATAGTAGGCAAATTCCTACAATGCCTTTATTTGTAGTCAGGACCACGTTCTGTACATCAGCTTCTATGTCTGTTCAAAAAAAAAAAAAAAAAGCCTGAAATTTCCCACCAACCATAATACATCTGAAATTATACAAGGACTGTTTTTCAAGAATTCTCCAGTTACACTAGAAAATGTCTGCCACATACTTTTTGTCCATGTTAGCAAGCACCTTGTGCGCCTACTGAGAAATGGCCACACTGACCTACTTTAAGTACTATCTACCCGATAAAAACACCCTCCTCCTTCTACAAAACCCAATTACCTAACAATTATATTACCCTTAATGTCTGTCTTTCACAAAGACACAAAGCCTTGTGACTATGCTTACAACTGTAATATCCTGAATGACTGAATGACTTCAGTCATTCTAGACTTGTTTCTTCAGGGACAGCGTCAGAGAATTAGACTAGACTGGCTCCACGTAATTTTAATTCTAAAATGTATTCTAAAAAGCGCCAACTTCAAAAGACTGGCAGCAATTACAAAAAAAGCCAAAATATGCCTTTGCAATCTTTGGACCACCCTACAAGAGCTATTGTGGGATGGTGGAGAATTCTAGGGAAGTGTGGAAAAGACAATGCTATTACACACCGAATTGTTTTTCATTTATTCTCCAAAGTTAAAATCCCAAACACAGGCAGAGAAGAATTTAGACCTAGCAGTAATCAGGCAATCTCCCTGTAAAACAGGTTTACCTATACTCAAATTCAAACAGACTGTTTAAACACAGTAACAAGATGGTCCATTCACAACGTTGTCAACTGTAGGAACAGTTAAAAGTAAAGAATTACAGTTGCTTATGAGCAGTCTCTGAAGACCTTGTCAAGGCGCTCGAGGAGGAGGTGGGGGGGATGTTACCAAGAAAATAAGCACTGGCTTTGAAACAAGAAAAGGCTACGTCCGCTTTGGTTAAACTAGGGAAATTTTCTTCGAGAAATTAGTGCTTGAGTCCTGAATCCAATAATCTCTACAGCTGATAATCACTTCTTTGGCCACGTAATCCGCCCCGCCCCCAACAATATCTGCGTTAAACTGACTTTAAAATACTTTAGGAGGAAAGGGGTGAGCATTAAGCGCGTCCACCGAGTGCCAAGTTCCACGCCGCACAGTGCGCCACCCCGAACAGCCACTTCTCCAAAGTTGCCACCGACCGGTTGGTTCCTAGCTCCTAGTTCCCGCACACCAGATCCTCTCTTGGGGCGCGTGACCGAAGCCGGGGGTCCGAGAAGCCAGGGCTCACGACACCGCCCACTGTACGCCGCCGCACTGCCGTCAATCAACACTCCCCCCCCCCCCCCCCACCCCCCGACCCAGGACGAGCCCCGGGACTCCGCGCGGGGGCGCGGCCCGGGGACCGACGGGATGGCGATCGCTGGGTGTCAAGGAGGGGGACAGACAGACGTCACTCCGAGAACTACTAAGTTGTGCGCGAGTGCTCGCTCGGGGTCCCCTGGGCACGACCCCTGGGGGGATGGGGGAGCGCAGGCAGCAGAGCCTCGGCGGGACGTCGCTCGGGCCCGTCGCGCTCACCTCTCGAGCTGCGCCGCCTTCCTCCGCCGCTGCCGCCGCCTCCTCCCGGTGAGTGCAGCGGGGTCTGCCCTGTGGAACCACCATACCAGTCCCGCCCGCTGCTGCAGCGCCGCCGCCGCCACTCCTCAGCCGCCTCTCTTTGTTCCCCCTCCTCGGCCGCCGCTCCTCAGCCGCCCGCCTCGGCCGCCCGGACCCCACGAGCCGCCGCTACGCTCTGCCGCCCTCTCGGACCCCGGCCTCGCCCTCCTCGCCGCGCCGGCCGCCGCCTTCGCCTCCGCGCCGTCGACGCCGCCGCCACCGACGCCGACGCCTCCTCTTCCGCGCCCCCCTCGTTTTCATTGAAAGCAAACAAGCATCATGGCGGCGGCCGCCGTCCCCCTCCCACCCCAGCCAGCGAGCGCCCCGCTCACCGCCGCCTCTCCAACATCCCGGCTTCCCATTGGCTGACGCTGCCGGACGCGACCATCCCGCGTCGGGTGGGGGGTGACTCTTCGCAGCCCGACGCTTTAGCCCCGTCCACGTTCCCCCGCGTCTCCGAACAGTGAGCCGGTCCGGCGCGCTCCCGCCCGCCCTCCCAGCCTCTCTTCCCGCTCTCTTTGCGCCTGTCCTTCTCCGCGCTTTTTATCTCTTCTAAAGCTGTTCCTCCGCGATTCAGTTGCTCTTTTTCTTTCTCGTCCACTTTTATCTCCACTTGATTTTTTTCCCCTCCTCTTGATTCATTTTTTTCCCTTGGCCTGTCAATCACTTGAAAGCACAGATAAATTCTCAGACGTTTAACCCTATCCAGTATCTTGATCTGCCGAGAGACAAAACTTTCAATCTTCAATTGTCAACTAACTGTTCCTGCCCTAACTATGCAGAAAAAAATAATAGACAGTTTTCGATAATTGAGTCCTAATTTAAGTAACGAGCTATAGCTGCATTCAAAGGCTAACACAGTCTATTCAGGACAAACTGTGATTTCAGGTAAACCGGAAAAGGAATGGACTGATTAATGATACTTACATCAGGAATAAGTAGTTGACTGGTATTCTGGGAACAGGGATTAATCAAGCTCCACCTTGTCGAGTCAGCGTCCTAGTGTATGGGCAAGAGTAACACCCAACGGACTTAAAACCCACTGGCTGTATAGGCTGACGAGTATAGTATGAAGGAAAATAGCTGCCCCTACCTCCGTGGCAGATCAGCCCAGAAGTGAACGTGAAATGGCTTCCAGGAAATAACGAGGAAAAAAATAAATGCATATCTCTCATGGAAGTCCATCTGAGTTCCAGGATGTGAGGATTGCATGGCTGTTGCCTAAGGCAGAAGAGAACTGGGCAAGCAAAGCACTGAGGGACAAAAAGCCCTTCCAAGAACCAGATGTTCTGTTCAAGGCAGTTTGTGTTTGCCTGGCCCCGGATTGCCTTGAGATCATCATTGCCTGCTATTTGCCAGGATAGCCGTGTCAGTGTAGGCGTCTAGTGCCATGAGACACTGGAAAAGTTAAGGCAATGGAAACACCCATTATACATGAGGAAATGACAGGTGCAAATGAGCAACCTGAAGCTATTCTAAGCCCTGACCTACTCAGGTTGTTCAGTGCTTCTTTTATACAAAGGGTACAACCAGGCTGAGGGGACAAGGGTGTAGACATCCTGCTGGGCGGTTTCCATTCCAGTGCTGTGCCCTGGGAAACTCTGCCCCATCCTAAAGAAGAGGTTTTGTTGTTGTTGTTGTTGTTGTTGTTATTCATCCACCCAAGGGGAGCTGCACTTTTGAGAGTGTATGCCTCCAGAGGAGCCTAGTTATGTAACAAAAGCCTTAGCCTCATTAAGCAGCAATTCTATTATAATTCAGGAATCAGATGCTTAGCTAGACAGTTCTACTGGTCCCACTTGTGGTCTTTTATGCCAGTGCCTCACAGAGGTGGATGAATGTTGGATAGTTGACACGCGTGTGTGCCTTAGTAAAGCTCCTCCACCTATGATGGGAGTGCTTCTGTATGCCTTTGTGGATGATCTCCAGTTGAAGGTAATTCTTGATCACTATCGGGCAACTCAGGGATCTCAGGGGAAAGAAAAAGAAGCACTCAGGTCTTGTAAAGCATCCCTCTCTCTCTCTGTATTCCATCCACCAACCAAGCACAAGCCCAGTGTGGATTTAAGAGAGGAGACAAGCCAGGGAGCAGTTGTGTGCACATAGCCTGGTAGACTTATTCAGCACCATTGAGGTAGACTAGCTCTGCAAAGACTGGGGTCCCCAGGAATGCATAGTATTGTTGAAACTGATTACAGCAACAAAACTGCCTGCTCAAGCCAATCCTGACAAACTGAGCTGCCAAGGAACCAGAATGTTTTATTATAGAAGGTCCATGATTTTTTTTCTAGTGGGTAAGCACAAGGAAAGAAAAGCCATATCAGAGAGCCTGAAATATGGGCCCAGGATAGTTAGTTAATTCAGAAAATCTGGCATGTCCTTTGTTAGGTGGAAACTTGGTGTCCAAGGACCATTGCTAACAACTTGAGTCCCTTTTCCGTGTGTAGTAAGGACAGTAATATATCCTTGCCATCTACCTCCCTTCTCTGGGCTCAGGGCCACAGTTTTCTTCAGTTAAAATCTGGTATTATAAAGTTATAGGTCAACATCGATCTTCCTCATATTATTTATTATTTCTAGGTCTAGCATATTAGGCTTCATGTGATTCAAAATTCAGTTCAAACAGCTTTAAGGAAAAAGAAAGAAAGGAAACTAGTTGACTAAGAGCTTTAAAGGCCAAGAAAAGTATATCCTTCAGATGTGGCTTGATCTGGGAACTAATGACATGCTAAGATCTAGTCTTGTCCATGGTGACCACATCATCAGAAGCCATATTGAATCAAAGTAGATGTCAACTTCTACAGGGTTTAAGACCAGCAAGAAAATGAGAGCTTGTTGTCCTGAGCCTGACTTTCATTTCCATTCCTGAACTAAATACCATCTTTAGGAGAATTTCCTGCCCTGGCCAGGAAGAAATCACAGTCCATCTCCACGCCCCATGTAACTGGGCTGGATTCAGAAGAAATGGAGGGAATAGGGGGCGGGGGCAGGGGACGAGGGGATGAGGGGACAAGGGGACGAGGGGAAGGAACGGAGGTGAGATGATGCTGTTGGGAAAGGGAAACAAGTGGGAAGACACCGAAGCCTAAAGTTTATTCTCTCTTGGGTCGCCTACGCTCAGAGAGCCCTGCTAGCCTCTTCTCTTCTCTTCTCAACATGTCTGGTTTGCCCTAGTTCCACTCCTAGCAGGTAGAATTGAGAGAAGATGCCTGAAAGCCTTAAAAACCAGAAAACAGGACTTCCACACTGAGCTCAACAGGCTCCCTGAAGACTCACCTTAGAGGATCGACCAGAACAGGAGGAAGCAGCAGGTTTGTTTCTGCTTTGACCTATGTATCAAGGTTTCAAAGAATTAAGCTAATTTTTGATTGCTATACAAAAATTACTAGAGACTTGGAGGACACTTCAGGTGTGCAGCGCTTGCCTATTATACACAAGGCTCTGGCTTGGATCCTCACTAGAAATAAATAAAAAATAAAAGAATCGTTGGTCATGAAGTTGGGGGAAGGGTAACTTAAAAAGCAGAAAAGCATGAGGAAGAAAGTGTGCCTCACCCTGGTCCCCACCCCAGCCACACCCCTAAAAGCTGAGCATCCTCAGCCTGGTCCCCACCCCAGCCACACCCTTAAAAGCTGAGCATTTGGATTTTTTTTGGTAAACCTCTGGCTTAGTTGTCAGATAAAGTACTTACTCCCGAGATGAGAAGTACGGAGGTGTCCTAATTCCTGAAGGTTTCATGCCCTAAGGTTTAATACATGTGCGGAGAATGTCTTGAAACCAGGCGAGTTGTAAAGGTGCACCAATCACACTCCAAATAACATGCCCAGCACATCTTTGTTTCACTACCAGATACCATTTCAGGCTAGTAAATCTGTAGATTTATGGCAGTGGGTGCGTCCGGAGGAGGCAAGGTGGGGAGATGATGCCTCAGTGGGTAGGAACACTTCCTTGTGCAAGCATGAAGACACCATCATCTTTCTGACCACTTCATAAATCCAACACGTTTATGTGTTTTTAAGAAACCTTGGCCCCAGCAACCAGCAGGTTATTTGGTGTCAGTTCTGATGTGTAGGACAGAGGTGTTGGAGTTCAGTTTGGGCAATGCTGGAAAAGCCCAGAGATTCCTTCCACCTCAAATGTAAAGTACCAACGCCTATAAGTGATTAATCACTGATACTCCCCTGGGTGAAGAGCTCGTTCCATTACATTGCTTCTTATTATAAGAAATGAGGTGTTAGAGTGATGGCAGGAACCTGAACTCGAAGTCTGTGTTTATTTTAGAGAATTCTCAAAACTGATCCTGCATCGTGTGATGATTAATTCTGCCTGTCAACTTCATTGGATCTAGAATCAGTTAAATGGCAGGTCTCTTTGAGGGTACTCTTTTTTTATGTTGATTTGTTTTGAGACAAGGTCTCACTATGCAGTCCTGGATGGCTTGGAATTCACTATGCAGACCAAATTATATATAAATAAAAAGGTTTATTAGAGGCACCAGTTCGTGGTTGCTTCCTCCGATTGCCTTTGTGCCAGAGGCAAGGCGAAGGATGCTTGGTGGTAGGAACACAGAGAGAAGAAAGCTACTTAGCTCATGGTGAGTGGTAAGCAGAGAGACGGACAGGAAGGCACAGGGGTTAGAATAGCCTTCTCCAGGGTATGCCTCCAGTGACCTAACTTCCCCCCACTAGGCCCTACCTCCTAAAGGCCTCCCCACCTCCCAACAGCACCACAGGTTGGTGACCAAGTCTTTCACACATGGGCCTTTGGTGAATGTATATGTTCCAAACTATCACGCCTGAGATATCGTTGGACTCTGGCTCCAAGAAAGCCATTACCAGATGTGGCCCTTCAATATTGATCAGAACCACAAGCTGAAGTAAACATTTCCCCCGTTATAACTTATTCAGTCTATAGTTTCATGATATTGGCAAAAGAAAAAGAGACTAGAGCAGCGTGTTAGTGTTGTACATTTGATCTAACTTAGCCTCACTCTAGAGATGGGCCTCTAGGCAGGCCAGTTGATTATCTTGATCAGGTTAAGACCTGACCACTGTGGGTAGCACCATCCCTTGCCTCGGATCCTGGACTCTATAAATGAAAAGGGGGGCCAGGTAGCAGCATACATTCATCTGTTGCTCTTTGCTTCTTAACTACAGATGCACTGTAACTAGCTGTCTCAAGCTTCCACTGCAGTGACTTTCCTACAATGATGGACTGTAACCTGGAACTGTAAGCTGAACTACTTTCTCAGCAACAAGAGAAACTAAGCACAGGTAACAAGTTCCAGAAAGGTGACCAGCACCCCTGAAATCATCAGCAGAAATTCAAACGAGACATTTTCATTTTCCTGTCTGGATGTTGAGAAGATCATCTTTCTCCTCAAGTTAATGCTGTTTTCTTTACTAAAGTAAGATTCTTATTGTGTAGAAATTAACCACTTTATAAAGTATAATTCAGTAGCATTTGGTGCCCTTGCAATATTGTAAACTCATCTCTCTCCAGTTATAAAGTATTTTCATCCCAAGGCAGAGTTTATTGGAGATGTCTTGAAATACCACTTTAACTCATTTACTGCTGTGACTCGGACATTAGGCTCACCAGAATATCTTGTTATTGAATGCACTATTTCAATGTATAACTAGTGTATGGAGAGGTGGTTCAGTGGTTAAGAACCCTTATGGCTCTTCCAGATGACTAGGGTTCATATATAAATCACTACTACTAAACTGAGAGGGGTTTTTGGTTTTTTGCTTTTTTATCTTTGTGCGTGTGCATGTAATGGTATACCAGATGTATGTGTTTGTGTGTGTGTGTGAATGTGGGCATGAGATTGCCATAGCTTGTTCCTGAGGTCAGAGGACACCTCTAGTATTGGGTCTTTCTTTCCACCTAGTATGAGATAGGGTAGGGTATCCCTATTGTTGTCTACTGTGTATGCTGGATGGATTCACTGGCCCATGAGCATCTGGGGATTCTCTTATCTTCTCCCATCTTGTAGTTGGAACACTTGCATCATAGAAGTACATTACTGCATCCTGCATCCAGTTTTTATGTGGCTTCTGGGGATTCAAACTCAGGTCCTTCTGCTTTTGAGCTAAGTCCTCATTCACTGAACCCCATCTTTAAGACAGTGTCTCCTGTATCCCAGACTGGCTGAGGAGTTGCTATGTAGCCAAAGATTATCTTGAACTTCTTTATGTTTATTGTCTCCTTATGTGGCTGGCCTGAAATTGGTTATGTAGGCTGAGATTAAAGGAATGCACCACCACACCTGACTTATTTTTAATTATGTTCATGAGAGAGAAAGAGAAAGAGAGGAGAGGTCATACATGAATACATATGTCTACACATCAAATCCCCTGGGACTAGAGTTACAGGTGGTTGTGAGCCACACCTAACATGGGTACTAGGAATTGAACTTGGGTCATCTAGAAGAGTAATTTATGGTCGTAACCACTGAATCTTCTTTCTAGCTGTCTTCATTTTATTATTAATTTTAATCACATTTTTAAATTTATTTTGGGGGGGGCATGTCACATGTGTGGAGGTCAGAGGACAATGTGAATGAATTCGTTCTCCTCTTCTACCATGTGGAACCCAGGGATTGAACTCAGGTTATCAGGCTTGGCAGTGTCTTTACCAGTTAAACAGTCTCACAGGCTGAGACCTTGAGCACCTGATTTTCTCTTACTTCCTCCTGAGTGCCCAGCTCACAGGCTTGCAGCACCACTGGGTTATATGGTCACAGGTAGCAAACTCAGAACATTATATGCATGCTAAGTGTGATAGCTAATCTTGGTTGTCAACTTGGCTACATCTGGAATCAACTAAAATCCAAGGAGTTGGACACTCAGGGGTTTTTTTTTCATTGGATCATTTGAAAGTGGAAAGACTTACCCTAAAATCTGGATCATTTGAGTTCAGAAGACACACCCTAAATCTAGGCCACACTTTCTTGTGGCAGCTTATATAAAGGTCATGGAAGAAGGAAGTTGTGGTGTTTCTCCGGGCTTTGGTTTGTTTGTTTGTTTGTTTGTTTGCCCTCATTCTCTATGGCAAGTTCATCTAACCTACTTTAGGATTCCAATGAAGATTGAGAGACCAGCTGAGCCATCCAGCCGGTGGAGTAAACAACTACCAGATCCTCTGCCTTTCTATCTGGAGACAGTTGTTGGACTGGCTGGATCGCAGCTTGCTAGCTGCCACATGTGTGTGTGTGTGTGTGTGTGTGTGTGTGTGTGTGTGTGTATACATATACATATGCATATGCATATACATACATATACATATATATATGAGAGAGAGAGATTGAGATTCAGGAGGACTGGAGATGGCTTGGCAGTTAAGAATAATTGCTCTTGCAGAGGATCCACGTTTGATTCTCAGCATCCACATGGACTCACAACTGTCCATAACTCAAGTACCAGAGGATCTGATGCCCTCTTCTGACCTCCTTGGGTACCAGGCACACAGGTGGTACACAGACATACATTCAAGCAAAACACTCATATACATAATTAAATAAATCTTTAATATATTCATTCATTCATTCATTCATTCTATCAGTTCCTCTAGAGAACCCTGACTAGTGTACTAAGCACACATGCACTTACTCAACCGAGCTACTACATCCCCTTCCCACACAGAGAGTTTTTATCATAAATGTTTTATCACAAATACATGATATCTTCAGCTTTTCTGCTTAAGTTGATACAGTCATATGACTTTTCCTGTTGATTTTCAAATACTGAGACACCTTGTGTAACTGGGACAGATCCCAGTTAGTGGAGGCATCTGATTCCCTTTGTACATTCTTAGATTTGATCTGCCAATGTTTTCATGCGTATATTTACATAAGTTAGGAGAGATATAAATTTGTGGTTTTCTTTTTTGTGCTATCTTTATATGAGAGTACAACTGGCCCATAAAACCAGTGAAGTGCCCCCTCTTCTATTTGAAGGAACAGATCTTATATTTGGCGGAGTATTCAGCCTGGGACTCCTTTATCTTTCTCCATCTGTTTACTTTCCTTACTCTGCCAGTTTTTGTTGCTGTGGCAAAGATACCTGAGGTAACTTACGGTGGCTCGTGGCTTCAAAGGTTTCAGTACATGACTACTGGACCCATCACTTTGGGCCTGGGATGAAGCAGACCATGAGCATGTGGAAGAGGAATTCATCCACCTAATGGTGGCTAAGAAGAGAGAAAGAAGAGTAAGGGAACAAGATACATCTTCCTAGGGCACAACCTACTGACCTACTTCCTCTAACTGGGCCCCACTTCCTGCTTTGTACCACCTCCCAACAATGGCATCACATCGAGAATCCATGAAAGATAAACCCATTACTTAGGCCAAAGTCCTTAGGATCAAATTATTTCCCAAAGGCCTACCAGCCACCAAATCCCCACTGTAGGAGCCTGTGGGAGGACATATATTCAAAGTCTTAACAGTTTTATTTATGTGTTTTGTAGGTAACATATAGTTGGGCCATATTTTTTAAAAAAAAATCATTTTTTCATTTTTTAAAAAAACATTCATTGTTCTATTCTTTCTCTTTTCAAGATTTATTTCATTTTTCTAAATTTGTGTGTGTCTGTTTGTATGTGTGTATGTATGTGTGTGATTGGCCATGTGCATGTGAATGCAATGCACAGAGACCAGAGTCATTGGATCCCCCGAGAGCTGCCTGACAAGGATGCTGGGAACTGAATCTGGGTCCTCTGTAAGAGCAGAGCACTCTTAACCGCTGAGGCTTCTGTCCAGCTTCAGACTACTTACATTTAGCACAGCTATTGAAATGCTAGGGCTAAGTCCATCATTTAAATGTTTGGGTTTTGCATATTCCTTCTGTTTGCTCTGTGTCTGACTGCTGTTATTTTTTGTTTGTTTTGTTTTGCTTTTCCATGCCTTCCTATTGGCTGCTTGACCTTCTATGTGTATCCATAAAGCTGTTGCAGTTGTATCCCATTTTCTTGTGCATTTTTATACCCATATACAACATATCACTACCTACTGCTGTCATTTTGCTCTTTATATCCTTTGGCCCATGGGGTGCTAGAGGTAGAATCCAAGGCTTTGTGGGTACTAAATACCCAGGCTACCAATGAGCCACACCACCACCAAACTCCTGTCACTTAAAATGTGTCATCTCAAGTCATTGCTCCACATACATTGAGCACCTTGGATGATCATCTGATCGTCCTACTTTAACCATAAAGTGTGAGGAAGTGAACTCATGGGGTGAAGAGTCTCTTACATTTATGTCAGCTTACCCACCTCATTGTGTTTTCCTCTTAGAAGCATCAGCTCTCATTTTCTTCAGTTCTGGAGAGCTTCCTTTAGCCATTCTCTAAAGGTAGGTCTCAATGAGAGGGATCTGCAGGTGTCCAGGCAGGGAAGCGAACCCACCAAGAGATGAGAATGAAAACTTGGTTCAGATTGACTTTGTCAACCTGGATCAGACTTCAGGGAGTCGAACGCCAGGCAGTTCATTGTCTGCATATTTAAAACACAGTGCAATCTGGAAAAAATGTCCAGGCAACAGTCATTGCCATTCCAGGTTTCCAAGCAACAATCATTCCAATTCCAGGTGCTCAATAAAGCTTAAGGTGTGACTACTTAGAAACTCATTTGCAAAGTACACAAGACCAAGACGGCGGGTTCTATTGGTAAAGGGCCTAGAATCTAGTATGCTCTCTGGCTGGGTTAGCTTAGAGGTCAGCAGACTATGAAGTACATGTGACATCCCACCCTAAGGATGCTTTCTATTGATTGAGAGCCAGGGGACAAGAATCTGAGATAAACATTGTAGGGGATTTGGGGGAGGTCTGCTTCTATAACAAAAGCTGGGTGTGGTCTGCCTCCACAGATAGGCAAAGGGTCACCAAGGCATCAGTATCTACTCCCAGCCCTCTGGGTAGGAAAAAAAAAGATATTTTTATCTCCTCCATTGTGGAGAGGCCCCTGTGTGTTTAACATACCTGGTTCTCTAGGGCTCTGTGGGCACAAGGATTTTTTGTGCCCCCAACATGCCAGCAGCAACTTCCTTCATTTTCCTTTATTCAAGGTGTCCTTGAATTCCATAACAACCTGCGTAGGGTCTGGGGGGGGGTCTTGGTTCTAGCAACCTGAAGGGTACCACATCCTCCTACCCATCATTTCAGATGAGAATCCTATCAGTTTCTAATTGTTCTTTCGCAAGGACTTGCCCCTTTTCTCTTAACTGTTTTAAAGACTTTTAAGTTGGTTTTGGTTTGAGAGGTTTAATTATGTGTCATATGGACTTTCTTAGGATTTCTATTTGAGAGTCACTCCTATTCTTAGATCTGTAGACTTAACAGCTTTCACCAAGGAAATACTCAGTCATTTGGTGTCTGATACAAATCTTGTCCTCACCTCCTAGAATTTTTATGGTATCAATTCTTTTTCTATACAGTTTCTCTTTATCCTCAGACTTAAGTTCCAAGACTTACAGCACTGATGCTTAAAACTTCAGCTTACATACTGTTTACTCTCCTATACATGCATTCCTATGGTAAAGCTTAATTTATAAGTAAATAAAATCGTTCATTAGGCACAATGAGGTAAATAAAAGGACTAACAGCAAAACCAGACAATTATAACAATACAAGTTTATACATTGGAGCCATTATTAATTAATGTAAGGGTTACCTGAACATAACACTGCAATACCACAACAGTTCATCTGATGTCTGCTAAGTGAGTAATGGACCGGTAGTATATGACAAAGGGGTCCTTTGTATCCTGGTTGGGTTGGACCAAGGCAGCATGTAGTTTCATTTTGTCACTTGGAATGGCATACAGTTTAAAAGTTATAAACAAGTTTTTGTTTTGTTTTGTTTTGTTTTTGAGAAAGGGTTTTTCTGTATAGCTCTGGCTGTTTTGAAACTGGATCTACAGACCAGGCTGTCCTCAAACTCACAGAGATCAACCTGACTCTGCCTCTCAAGTACTAGGACTAAAGGTATGAAGACCTGGCTATGAGCAATGTTTTAAAGATGTTTTCTCTGAAACATTTTCACACTGCCCTTGAGCATGGCTAACTGAAACCATGGACAGTGAGATCACAGGGAACAATGACATCATACCACTAGTCTCAGCTCCTTTTTCAGTCTGTTTTTCTATTATTCAGCCTTAATAACTTCCTTCCATCTGTCTTTAAGTTGAAAGACTCCTCTGTCACCCATATGAGAACAACTGAAATCGGGTAAGCATCATGCATGGTGTGACTAAGTCTGCCTGGTAAGAGTTGAAGTTGTAACTCTTGCATTTTCCAGTTTTATAAGTGCCCCCTCCAATCCCTCTGCCTTCTCAGAGCTTCTTTTCCTTTGTTGAGATGTTTCTTTTTAAAAAACGTCTCAACAGAATTTGTAAATGACCACTGATGCACTTTTAAAATGGGTACTTTAAAATCCCATATCATCCCAACGTGTTCGTTGATTCATGTTAGTACTGGCATAGATTGTCATCTCTAATGCAATTTGTGGTTTTCCTGGTTCTGGGTCTGCTGAGTGATTCTCTGCTGCACCCTTCCTATTTTGGTTATTGGACAAGAGGACCTTTAATCCTCCTTCAATGTCTTATTTCAGCATGCACTCTCCAGGTTAGCATGCACTTCTGTCTTCCTCTGTGGACTTTAGCTCTGACAATTGCTTGAATTTTGAGCTCTTGCAGTACCATCCTGGTCTCTGTTTTTCTGATGCTGCCATGTCACCTCCTCTCCCCCTCTGTCCCTGTTTTCATCATGACAACGGAAGGCACCTGTCTCTTAGGCATTTTCTAGGTGGCCTTTGGGAAGGAAAGAGAAGAAGCCATAGTCTCTTTACGCCACCATGAAGACACTGGGCTTTGCTGGCGTCACTGCCTTAGGTCTGTCTGGTTGTAGAGTAGGATCTGGGACCTGCCAAAGTTTTGCTACCACTGCTGCTGAGGACAGTGGCCTCAGATAGTACCGTAGCTAGGGCTAGATCTGTGCTATGTTCTTCCACGGCTTAGTCCTGGGAACCTGACTAGGGATGATGGGAAAATGAAGAGAGGACAGGGACACACAGACACAGGTACAGAAAAGTTGGGGTCGAGTGGGCTGTGTTGATGGAGAGACAATAGCATGAATGCTCAGAATATTTAATACACACAGCTGTGCAGAGAGTAGGGTTAGTGTATGCAGTAAGCAAGGAGGCAGAGTTACATATAAGATGAACAAGGAGGCATTTGAACAAAGGGGTAGGGCTATTGTATAGAGCTGAACAAGGAAACAGGGTTAGCTAATCTTTGTAGGAGCAGTCTCTGCAACAGAGCATGTGAAAGACGAAGACTATACTGGACATTTCCTACACACACCAACAACATTCACACTTGGATCAGGGAAAGGCATACAATCTCTCTAACCTCACCCAGGGAAGGCTTTGACATGGGTCTAGGCATTGGGGTGATATATTCACATGAGACTTCAATCATTCTCAACAGAACAGTTGGCACAGTGAGTGTTTTCACCGCTCTGCTGATGCAAGCCAATTGTATAGTACTGGCTGTGGGGCAGCATGTGCACTGTGAAGGTAGGGGTGTGTGTGTGTGTGTGTGTGTGTGTGTGTGTGTGTGTGTATGAGATGTTTGTGCATGGCTGTGTGTGCACAGGGGGTCAGAGGAAGATGTCAGATGTCCCTCTATCACTCTCAACCTTAATCCATCGAGACAAGGCCTCTCACTGAACCAGGAGCTAGGCTAGCAGCCAGCAAGCTCTGTTGATCCTTATGCCGTGTCTCTGCCCCCTAAAGTGCTGGTGTTATAGGTTCTTGGATGGCCATATCCAGCATTTTACGTGGATGCTGGGTGTTCAAATTCAGACTAGGAATCTGAGTTTTGTTTCTTTTATTCTTTATTTTTATTGGAATTTTAAAGCAGCCTTTATTGGAGTCACATTTGGTTTGTGTTTCATTAGTTTCATTTCATTTTTATGAAATTCTCCTCCTACTCTCTTGGTAACTATAATTTTCCTCGTTTTCTTTCTACAAGTGAAAGAAAACTCATCTCTCTTGTTTTCAGTTGTCTTCATTTTATAAAACTTCACAAGACTATTTTTTCCCCTGGGTGTTTTGTTTGTTTGTTTGTTTGTTTGTTTGTTTGTTTTGAAGTACTCAAGAACTTTGAGCATCCAATATTCTAATTGACATTACTTCCAGAATTACTGTTTCACTTTTTGTTTCTTTTTTAGAAAGTAGTTATTTATGCCAGGCATGGTGGTCCACACCTTTTATCTCAGCCCTGTCCCAGGCAGAGGTAGGTGGATTGCTGCAAGTTTAAGGCCAGCCTGATCTTTAGAGTGAGTTGCAGGAAAGCCAGGGCTACATTGAGGAAACCCTATCTTAAACAAAGAAGATGGAGGGGGGAAGAAGGGGGAGAGGGAGGAGGAAAGAGGAAGAGGAAGAGGAAAGACTCAGAAAGACACAAAAACAGACAGACTGATGTTATATGTGACATTTGAACTTCTGACTGGTGTTAGAATTATGCATAGGTTCCGAGAGGGAAAGGATGAAGCAGGGTGAGGCTAGCTTTTATAATAGTTTCCCAGTTACTGCCTCATGGTAAGGAAGTAGTATAACTCCTACGTTTTTTAATTCACTTGGATGTCCCTGTGGCTGAGTAAAGTGATTTTGGTATATGCTTCATGCATATTTGAAGAGATGATAGTCTCGAGGGACTCACTGTGTTGTATAGACAATAAAGCAAAGAACTTTCATTGAAGCTTTGAAACAAGGACTTGTGTGCAATGGTTGGTCGTGCTCACTCACTCTCTGGGCTTTGGAAAGTCTTTCTTGTAGGGGGCTACCCTGCACATCATGGGATGCTCAGCATCCTCGGCCTCTAATCTACTAGATGACAGTAACATCTCTGCCAGTTCTTTCATCCAGAAATATCTTCAGATGTTGCAACAGCCCTCCGCACACAGAATCATCCCAACTTGGGAACCAGTGCTGCTCTAAGGTTTTATACCTATGCATTGCATTAAATCCATATCATAAATATATATCATACATCATGATTTTGCAAATAACAGTCTATAAACAGAACACATTTTCATAAATAGAAGTTCAAGGAAGTTAAATGTCATCTAAGTATCCTTTTTAATTGTGAACAGAACCAAAAACAAACAGACAAAAAAAAAATCAAACCCAGGGAGCTGGGGGAGTGGGTAAGACTTGCTGTGCAAGCATGGGGACCTGCGCTCAAATCTCAAGGATACATATAAATAGCCTGGCATGCTGAAGACATGTCTGTAAGCCCAGAGCCGGTGGATGGATAGACAGGAGGATTGCTAAGGCCTGCCCCTTGCCAGCCTGGCTCCAGTTTCAGTGAGAGACCCTGTCTCAGGGGAATATGGCAGAGTGTGATAGAACAGGACACTCAGTGTCCTCTTCTGGTCTCCACATGTACCCACACCATAGACACATGCATCATATACAGACACATACACACACAGAGAAAGAGCCTAGAATCAACTTACATACCATTCTGTACATAGAGAAACATGAATACAAAGAAATATGGAACAGATTAACTGCTTATTTGTGATGGTTCACAGAGCCAACAGGAGAGAAAAATTAAGGTGCAGACATCTTTTGGCTAAACAAAATACTCAACATCACTTCTCATCTCCCCGTGGATTCTAATTAGCTTTCCTCGACATTTATTTTCCCACTTCTGGAACTGTCCCCGTGACTATGAAGGTCATAGCTTTGAGTCTCCTTTTCTTGACCTGCCTTTTCAGGAAGCTGGTTTTCCTCAAGTGTCAATGGCTGGCTCTCTTCCTCCTTTCTTATTTATGTGGAAGAAAGAAGCAGGATGTTGGGGCAGGACTTGTTGACTGACAACTGTCATCACAGGACAGAGAGGGATTACAGATTGCAGACACCTTTCTCCCAAGCTGGCATTGCCAGGAAGCTGGGAAGGATGCCAGAATGCACCCGGGTTGGATAGTCTTGAGTACCTCCAAGGGCTGCCACAGCCCTATTTGCTCACTCCCCATTACTATGGAATACTTTAACTGCTGGCATCCCCTTCCCTTTGTGTTAGGGGATCCTAGGACCTTTATGCCTGGGTGTTCATTTCTATAAGGTTTTGAGAAAACAGCAGAAAAACAATGCACACAGCTAAGTCAGTGGATTCTCGAGAGTTTGTTGTTAACTTCCAGATATTTCTCTTCTTTCTTGTCCATGCTTGTAATTCATGTGTGTCCAAAAGTCACCTCTCCATAGAGCAGGGGACAGGTTACATGCCTCCCAAGATACCCAACCCTAAGAATACTCAAGCCTTTTTAATAAAATGGTGTCAAACTTCACATGTGTGTATGCATTTATTCATGCATATCTTCCCATAGATTTTAAGTAATCTCTAGACTGTTTACAATACCCAATACATTGTGTAACTGATTGTTGTAGTATGTTGTTTAGAGGGAAATGACAATAAAAATAAGGCCTGGAACATTATTCAGAGTCCATCCCTGGTCCTGTTCACTCCAGGTCCTGATGGCATCTTCCAGTCTCTACCTATAGTGAGTACATGTTTGCTTAGTAAGGCAAAAAATCTACATGCATGTCAGTGGTCTTATTTATCAGCCAGATTTATAAGCCATTGGCACAGAAAACAGAGCTGGGATTCAGTTCTTCTCAGCATCTCAGATGTTGGATGTTTCTAGAGACGTCACCTGCACTGTTTGAGTCTTGCTTTCCACATTAATAAGATGAAGGTGAGGATCTCTTCTGCAGAAGTGTTGGGAATATTAGAAGAGGGGTCCAAGGAGGGGAAATCACCCTTTAGGAAGGTGTTGTAACTCCCCTGAAGGACACCAGGTGGAGCTGTTGGCATCCTTGAGTACGCACCACGGGCAGCTGCCGCTTGTGCTTCAGTTCTGTTTTGTTTTAAAATTATGGCTGCCTCAGAAAGACAGAATCTGAGTCTTTGGTGTCAAAGCCAAGCACACTTTAAAAATTATCAAATGATAACTGTTTTCAGGGCACAGCCCGACACTTTGATACATGTTTACAGTGGGGAATGATTAAAGCAAGACAGTCATGAAATCTATCACCTCACATGCTTATCATTTTTTAAAACTGAAAACATTTAAAAGCTGCTCCTTTAGCAGTTTTGAAATTTGGAATGCGTTATTATTTATCCTTGTCATGATTTTATGCAACAGAGCATGGATATTTTATCAAGCGATGCTACTCCATGCTGTAATAAACTTCTCTTTATGCACTGATGTCTCAGTGACAGAATACTAACATGCTACATCTATACCTGTCCCTCCTACCAATGCCTGCCTTTGCATGTGCTTGATTCCTCTCCAACACTGCCACTGGGTGTCAGGCTTCCAGAGTTCTAAAGGCCTACATGGAACTCAACTAGTTACACGCACACACCTGTTCCCTTCTCTCTCCTCTGTCCTGTCATGGATGATGTTGTTCTACCCACTCACAACAGCCAGAATCCTGGTAAATTATCTCACCAAACCAGGGCTCATATGCACATACCACTGCATGTACTTGCACATTCTGAACATGTGTTGTAGATAGTAGGAATGAGGTTATGGGGGGTGCATCTCAGGAAAAGGGACTGAGGCAATGGGGGACACTTGAGTTCAAGATAGGCTATGTTTTATTCTGGTGTCCTTGGTGACATAAGAATTCTTGGGTTTGTGTGCTATGTCTGGGTTCTTCCATGAAGTTACCAGAGCCTGTGACAAGTCACCCATGGGCACCTCACACTTACCATCCCCAAAGGAGCTCATGGCCTTCCCCACTGCTGCCCCACCTGCTGCTGAGGTTCCATCAGTGGACTGCACACTGTATCAGGAATGTTCAACCTGCTTTGTAAATAAGGTCATTTCAAAACACCTGCTACTGGTCACTTCCGCTAGAGCCCTAGGCACCCCCTTTCTTGTCTCCCAAGTATTGTTGATCATGCTCCCCCAAAACATCCGATTCTCCTCATTATCACTCAACTAAAGTGATGTCCCAGGATCCATTCTTGACTCCTTCAACTCACTCTGTCCCTCAAAGTCAGAGGGAGGCTCTCCCAGAGTAGCTATGTTACAACAAGCTTTCATGTCTAGTGGTGGCTTCCTTTTGCTTTGAGGCCACAACTCAAACTTGTCACCAGCCCCTCAGCACATGAGATGTGGGGCAGCCTCTTCTGTTCCTTCCTGGGCCACTTTCCATGCCCTAGACACCAGCCTCTTAGTTTTCCTCCTCCATCCCAGCCAGGCCAGCCCTCTTCAGCTCCAGAATTTCTTAAGTGTATTGGATCACGCTTACTCTGTACCCGAGGGAGAGGTTGCCTATTCTAAGAAATATTGAGGTCTACATTAAGGATTAGACAACCTGAGATTTAAATATTCAAAAATTTTGGCTGTACCCAATATCCAAAAATTATTTTCTCGTCCCTATTTCTTAAACAAAACAATACAATAATTGTTTATGGGGCCAATAAGATGGCACAGCAAGTAAAGGGGCTTGTGGCCAGGCCTGATGACTGATGACTGGAGTTCAATCCTTGGGACCCACATGATAGAAGGAGAGAACTGACTTCTGTAGGTTGTCCTCTGACTTCCGTACACGTGCCATGACACATGTATAACCATTCATTCATATATATATATATATATATATATATATACATATATATGTATATATATATTCTTCATACACGACGAAATGAAATGTAATTTTTTAAAACTTAAAAACATTATATTGTATTAGATACAAGTCATATAGAGATCATTTAAAGGATATGGGGACATGTATACATTATACCTAAACATTACACTATTTTATAGGAGGGATTTGAGCATCTGAAGATTTGTGGGAGAGGATCTATTACATAGTGCAAGATGAACCAAGAGAAGCCAATGTGAACTAAAACCCAAGGATAGAGGTGCTCAGATGCAGTAGGAGCCAGGCTGTGGGCTCAGGGGTCAGAACCTGGATATTTTTGGAGGAGGGTCTTGTTTAGAGTTCTAGAGTTTATCCTGTAGGACATCACTGGCCAAGTGTGTTTCCATCATCACAGATGTCAGCATTGTGATGGTGAGTCTGATCATTCCCCAGGCTATCTGCCTCTCCCCTATGACCATCAATCAGTCCCATGCAACAAGGACAGCAGATGCCTTTTTTTTTCTCAGAATGGCTGGGGCCATATCCTGGAATCCATCCCTGCGTTGAGTGACTGGCCAATGTGTTCCAGGCTCCAGAGACATTCCATGTCCCACTGGCTGGAATGCTCAGGAAAAGCTTCCTGGAGGGCCTTCCCGAGATAAAGCTGGAGAAGGGAAAGGCTTTGTGTAAGAATAGACTATCTCAGGCAGGGTCAAGTGTGAGAGATGAGACTGAAGGGTGCTTATAGGAGACAGGAGAGGCTGGTCTGTCTAAAGTGAAGCCATGGGAATACTGGGTGTCAGACATGTCAATATAGAAGGCCTTAAATGCCAGAGGGAGGAGGCTGGATCGAAGAAACCTCAGAGGCCTCTGAACAGAGTCTCAGTGCTGCTGGACCACCTACATTCTGGTTCCGATGCCCTGATTCTGACCCTGTGTTCTGGGCCAGCTGCAGCCTGGCTTGTGCTGGGACCCACCCAGGTCTTAGCTCACCACAGCTTCTGCCTTGGTCCCTTTTGTGTTGCTCTAATGGAATACCAAGAATTAAATCATTTCTTATGAACAGAGTTTATATGGATAACAGTTTTGAAGGCTGTGACATAGGAGAGACATACATCTAGTGAAGGCCTATCAATCTCTACGTGGAAGTCAAGCTTTTATGACCTAACCATAGAGACTTCACATCTCAACACTGTTGCATGGGAGTTGAAAGATTTTGTGTTTTTTAAACACTTATTTGTGTCTGTCTGTACGATACACACACACATGCACTCACATGTACACATACACACACACGTGCAGTCACATGTACACATACACACATGTGCACTCACATGTACACATGCACACACATGCACTCACATGTACATATACACACACGTGCACTCACATGTACACATACACACATGTGCACTCACATGTACACATGCACACACATGCACTCACATGTACACATACACACATGCACTCACATGTACACACATACACACACATGCACTCACATGTACACATACGTATGGAGGTCAGAGGACAGCTCTCTGATCAGCCTCTTCTTCATCTGGTCCAGAGTCAGGGACAGGTACCCTTGTTCCTTCCCGTCTGCTCCTGCTTGCCTGATCCTGACACTTCAACCATACTCTGAACCCCAGCTTTATTTTTTTGGGGGGGTCTGGAACTGGGGAGAGGACATTTCTTCTCTGACCATGTGAAATGTTTTCCCCATCTTCCCCTTCTTCAGATCCTCTGGGTCAGTAGCAGAGAAGGACCAACTGGGGAAGTATTATAGCCAAACAACAGTCCCCTCTGGGCCTAAATACCACCCACTCAAGACTTTCTCTATGTACCATGCTGAATAAGCATCTCTCTCTCTCTCTCTCTCTCTCTCTCTCTCTCTCTCTCTCTCTCTCTCTCCCTCTCTCCCTCCCTGTCTCTCTCTTGCTCTCTCTCTCTCTCTCTCTCTATGTGTGTGTGTGTGTATGTGTGTGTGTGTGTATTTGCATGTGTGCATGTTCATGCAGCTGGAGTGACAGATGGTTGCTTGCACACCACCATGTGAGTTCTGGGATTTGAACCTGGGTCTTCTACAAGAGCATCAAATGCTCTAAACAACTGAGCCATCTCCTCTGCCTCTGCTCCTTCAATTCTTATCTTCAATTCAGAGCAAGGATAACCTCATCTTAGAGCTCTGAGACACTTCTCTCCCCAGCCCCCTTAGTTTTCCCAGTCCTACCTAAGTTCTCTGCTAAACTACAGGGTGTACCAACTGTCTGTAGCACCCACCTAGGGCTTCCCCACTGAGGCAAGCACTGGATAAGACTGGAGAGACAACCCACTCCACCCCAGTTCTCTGACTTCTGAAAAGCCCCAGGGAATTCCAAGCTCATCACTGGCCCCAGCCCAAAGCTACCACACCCTGCCTCCCCAACAACTACACAGCCTCACCCACCCAAAAGCACCCTCTGTTGTTAGTTCTGGGTTCCAGGCCCAATGTCCTCCTTAGAAACCTCCCCAACAAACTCAAAACCCAGGAATGGTGTACATCTGGCCTATACCGGACTTCACCTAGTCAGTGCTTTGTGGGGAGCAGGATTTCCCCTTAACGTCTGCCCAAGTAGTGCTTAGGTACTGTGTGCTCCTTAAGTGATCCCTCAACACACAGAATGGAGAACTCTGCTGAGTGGGTCATGTAAGAGCTGTCGTGTTGCTATACCTGTGACTAAGGAAGGAGTCTGGTGCTCTCTGTCCTCCAGTCCTGCTTCTCTGGAAGTGTTAAAACCTAAAACTCAGAATTTAAAATCTGGAGCAGAGTGTTGGTTAGCCATAGAATGTACTGCAAATTCCTAGTCCTACCAGACTAGGGGGAAGTAGAGGGGGCTTTGCAAATGCCATCTGGAAACAAGGTGTTAGAAGCCTACTGAGAGCTTGGCATAGAATAGCCTGTATTTCTCCTAGGATGAGCCATTTGTGAATTTGTCTACACTTAACTCTCAACCCCATGCTCCACCGAATCCCAACTGCTGTCTGTGGCCTTTCACACACCAGGGTGTATCTTGCCAAAAATGAAAAGGTAGGTGGGCACCTGGTCTGTAGGATAGAATTCAGCCCAGGGTTGGTCATCTGGAAACCTTGATCTACTTTACATGCTCCAAGCTACAGGAGAACTTGCACAGGACATCCACAACTGGCTCATATCTGCGCAGTTTGATATGAGCTTGTGCTGGCCACATCTTAACCATGATTTCACCCAATGATTGTACACTTTGCAATGGCATGAAAGCCGTAGGCTCCCAGTAGAAGGGATACTTCAGAATGTGAATTCAGGCCTTTCCCCAGGTTAACTATACAAGGTCCACTCGTCTCTTGACACTGAGAAGTGACACTGAACCACAATTGTCCAGTGTGAGAGGTGGCAACTGATATTCCTCCACACACTGTTGTCTTGGTCAGTGTTCTATTGTTGTAAAGAGACACCATAACCATGGCGAGTCTTATAGAGGAAAGGATTTCACTGGGCCTGGCTTACAGTTTCAGAGGTTTATCATCATGGCAGGGAGTATGGCAATACACAGGCAGACATGGTGCTGGAGGAGTAGCTGAGAGTTCTACATTTGGATCCATAAGCATCAGTAGCATCAAGAGAGAGGGAGGGGGAGAACGAACACTTGGCCTGGCTTGGGTCCTCAAGAACCTCAAAGGCCATCCCCCAGTGACACTCCTAACCTAATCCCTCTCAAGTAGTGCCATTCCCCGATGACCAAGCATTCAAATATATGAGCCTATAGGAGCCATTCTTATCTCAACCACCACAACTGTGTGGCTGAACTATGGCCTTCTTTAGGATCACTGAAGGTATGCTCAGCAAAGGATGTTTTCATCAGGACATAACTCCGGGAGGTTGCAGGGGACCTGCATTTAATTCTCCAGATAGTATGGTAGCATAGTCTCTTCTCTTACCTTCTTGATGGTACTTTTGACTGAGAAAGGCATGGCTCCATGCCATGCCCCAGCTGTCTCAGCCTGTGGTTGAAGCAGGTACTGGCAATTAGGATAATTCAGCCTGCAGCCTGGTTGGCATGCTTGATGGCCAGGCATGGGACCAGAGCCAGATTTGGAAAGCCTGCTGTTAACAGTGGGGATGGAGGGTGTAGAAGAGCAGCCTACAGAGCACTGTGGATTTAAGCATCTTTTGTGACACGCCTTAGTACTACCTGGCAGGAAGGTGTACATGATGGAGGCTGTGGACAAGTCCCTGACCAGTGATGCCTGGGATTCACAGAGGGTTTCCACTAACCCAAGCGATGCAGAGTGTTGTCTGAGGTCCAGTTTTCACTGGGTTTCCAAGAGGAGTCCACTGAAGCTCAGAGCCCAGGAGCTAAGGCAGCATGTCCCAATGGAACAGTTGTGGGAAGCCACAGGGGAGGCCGGATATGAGACCAAGTGGATAAAAGAGTGGCCTTGGAGATAGGTATACAAGGGGTGAAGGGACTAGAAAATCAGAAAACTGACCCAGAAAACTTAAGGAAGTTTTCAGAACGAGGAGCTGGAAGGAGAGGTACTGGGGAGGCCCAGGAGGTCTTCGGTGTGAAGCACACAGGTTTCCATTTCACCTGGCACCCAAGATTGTAGCTGGCTGTGTGCAGAGGAGGAGGATGAAGCAGCATCTCAGGTCATGGAAGAGGACACACTAGGAACGTGGTGTTGGTGATTTCCCAGATGAACCAGCTTTCTGGAGGACTGCAGAAGCTGCCATGCAGCACGCAAAGAGGCTGACCCCTCCACACAGGAAATGGGGACCCAGGTACCAGATCAGACTCAGCTCTGCCCTGGCCCTCCAAGGATGACAATGGGAAGAAGCAGCAGCCTGGTCCTCACGCCAGCCATCCAGTGTCCCTGCCAAAAGAGTCAAAGACTAATTCAAGTTGACTTTTAAACTATTTACACTTTAAAACCCTTCTGTGTATCATGTTTTGACATTCAAAAACAAGACAAAAATAAAACCAGTTAAAACACAAAACAACACCAAAGAACAAATTAAAAACTCTTTCTGTCTGGAAAGAGACTGGTTTTGGGTTCTTGCAAACTTTTTTCTGTTAATTGAGATGAGGACTCACTATGTAGCCCTGGGAGGAACTCCTTACCCAAGCCAGGCTGGCCCCAAACTCACAGAGCTCAGCCTACCTCTGGCTCCCAGGTGCCACTTCGCCTGGCCCTAGCAAATTCTTGGAAGCAACAAAGGCTTAGCCAGGAGCTAATATGCAAGTGAACTAACCAAAGCCACTGCTCTTCTATGTGGTTTGTATACCTCAGGTGACAACACTAAACAGGGCAGGTACCAGGCAACTAGAGACCATTCAGATAGTTTACAGTCAAAATAGGCAGTCCTTGATTATCCACCCTGCCCTGTCTTAGTTTTGTCAGGGTGATATCAGTACAGGTTCAGATTTATACCTTCAATCGCATCTTGTCTCAGGGGATGAGGAGGAGATACTACTGAGGTCTCCCAGGCTCTTGCATCCCCAGGACAAACACTTGCACCAGGGTCACATGGTTAGAAATAAAAAGACAGGCGGCTTATTAAGAAAGGGAAAGTACTCCTGAGAACAGGGTGGACTGGAGAGCTGAGAAAAAGTATGTGCTCAAAAAGGTTGGCCTGGCTTCCTTTTTAAAAACGCTTTCCTTTATTTATTTTAATTATTACATGTGTGTGTCCGTGCGTGTGCATGTGTGTAAGAAGACTGTCAGAAAAATATCAGATCATCTGAAGCTGGAGTTACAGGAAGGTCCTCTAGATTACAGGCAGATCCTCTGCAAGACCAGTACGTGCTCTTAACCACTGAGCCATCTCTCCAGTCCCAGCATCTGCCTCCTTCCATGTTTCTATATAGTGGGCTTTTAAAGGATCTGGTCTTTTTATCAACTGGCTCCTTTCACATGTTAATTTTGACACGGCTCTCCCTAGTACCCACTCTCCAGTCACAAAACCTGGTAAGCCTCAGCTGGCCCTGTGTGGCGTGCTACATCTCCTATATCTAAAACTAGTAGGTCTTAGACCTTGTGTGTGTTTCCCTTTGAGATCATATGTGACATTGTTACTGCAGCATTGAAGGCCCGTTAAGGGAAAGCTATTAGTTCTGAGCCAAAAGAATGGAATCTACATCTGGATGGAGACATGCTACTGCCTCCTCTCTTAGACGATCCAGTTGGACAGGTCAATCACCTGCTCAAACGACCACCCTCAGTAAGATGGATTCACCTGAAGCCATGCTAAGGAGATAGGAAGAACAAGCCCTTTAATGAGATAATGTATATTTCCTACCCAGAATTCCCATCCCTTATCTCAGTTGCTCCAGGTCCACCATGAGGTTCTTTTGGGTGAGCCTGGCTTTCTGAATCCTGGCCAGAGCCTAAGCATGCCCTCACTGATACTTTGAGCTTCTTATTCTTTCTGTAAAGCTCCTGTCACCACCATGTGGCTGTCCATCCACCATGTACCCATGTCAGCTTAACTCAAACGACATGGCCGTTTCTCTTTTTCTTCTATATCTATCCCTTAGGCGGCTTCTGGGATTTACAGCTTGCCTCTCTGGGATTTTTCTTTTAAACTCTAATAACATTGCTGGCAAGCTTCCCTTTGAGTCCATTCTTAAGTTCTTTTATTAATGAGATCCCCAAGAGGGAACCCTAATTTTCTCAGTATCAAGATCACATTAAACAATAAGAGGCTCAGAATAGAAATAGAAATGGCTCAGTGGTTAACAGCACCCACCTGACAACTCACAACTGTCTATAACTTTAGCTCCTGGGGATCTGACACCCTCACACAAACATACATGCAAACAAAAAAGCAGTGCACATAAAGTAAAACATAAACAAATCATTTAATGATAATAATGAAATTAAAAACAAACAAACAAACAAAAAACCCTCACAGTAACTTTCCCTTACTTCCTACCAGAAAGCTCTTTCTGTTTTTGTCAAGGAGGAAATTCTTGCTTCTTTTCTAAGAGCCAGCCTGAGTGTCAACTTCCTTAAGAGGCATACCCTTCTTCTGAGAGGGCTTCCTCTATATTCTGGAATCCTAAGGGCCTTTGTGGCAGAGTTGCTAAATTCCCAGTGTCACTTCGAGCCCATCACAGCATCCAGGAAGTGGCAGAACTCCAAGTCAGAGCACACAGCTCACAGAACAGGGTTGAGAAGCCTGGCAAAAACTTTAAAAACTGTGTTCAATTGGCTCAAAACTTTCAGCTTTAGTAATGCCTTTGAGAATAATGTTTAATTTTATTTGTTTAGTGTGTGTGTGTGTGTGTGTGTGTGTGTGTGTATCTGTGTGTCTGTGTCTCTGTGTCTCTGTGTATCTGTGGTATATGTGTGTGTGTGTGTGTGTGTATATGTGTGTGGTATATGTGTATGTATCTGTGTGTCTGTGGTATATGTGTTGTGTGTGTGTATGTGTGTGTCTGTGTGTCTGTGTGTCTGTGTGTCTGTGTGTGTGTAAGCCAGAAGAGGACATTAGGTGTCTTGCTTTATTGCTCTGTTACATAATTTAAGAAGCTGTAGAAAAACGGAAGGTGGAAAGAAAGAGAGTACTTGCCTGACTTAACCAGGGCCATGTTTATTCATGCATGGCAAGAGGGCACTTTTACCATACATGTATGCTGATGGCCAAAAACGCCTACATAAAAAGATGGGACATTGCCCTTTATAGGAGCAGAAAAGACTTCTGTGATACAAACAGGAATCTGGGAAGTTTGGTCTTTCAACGGGAAATTCTCTCTCTTGCTTGAGACAGTGTCTTTCACTGGGAAAGTAGTTTCAGGGGTCAAGTACTTGTCTAGCACCAGGAAAATGAGGCCAAACTCTGGAAAAAACCTTTCAATCTAACAGTGCTCATCCCAGTATAACTGGTTTTAAATTTCAGATTGAGAATTGAACTATGCTTATGTTCAACAGAAAGACAAAATCCTACACAAATCACATCAAGAACAGCAGTCTCTCTCTAACCTATTCTTAGACCCGTCTAGTCAATCCTTCATCGATAACCTTCCTATTTCTGAATACAACACTTGTGCTATTACTTCTTGGTGGCTTCCTTTGGAGCCTTATTTCTTTTGTTTACACAATTCCGAATGCATGAAATTTTAGCTCCTTTTTCTCTGTCCCTAACCCTCACAGTCACCCTGAACACTCCAGTTTTATTGTCATCTGGATTAGATTGTTCTTCAGGAGTAATGCCATTGTGGCTATGTAAATTGCATTCGCAGCTGAACCGCGTGTGGCTGTCATTACATTTTGTCTCCCTAGAACAGCTTTTTGTTAGCGCTGGAGGTTGCAACTGGCATCCATTTCTCCATGTATTTATCACTAATTTTATCCTCAAACTCTTCCTCCGTTTAGATAAATTGCTTTGGCGTCTGAGAAAAGACATTTAGATGCATTTGCAGCTTAAATTGATCTTTCCCCCAGAGTGGAAGATCTGCTTCAGTCATGTTACTTGCCCCAGAACCAGATGCGTGTTATTTGGAGGGGCTGGAGAGATGGCTCAGCAATGGTGGTCAAGAGGACCTGCTACTCTTCCAGAGGACCCGTGCTTTGTTCCCAGCACCCACATGGTGACTCACTACCATCTGTTACTCCAGTTCCAGGAAGTCCAATGCCCTCTTCTAGCCCCCTCAAGCACTGTGTGCATGTAATGCACCTAGTTACATGAAGGCAAACACTCATGTTTGTAAAATAATAGATAGATCTTTCTTCAGAATCAATACTTGGGAGTTGATTGGAAAGAAACCAGATTAGCTCAAGGGCCATCCTTTAAAGGCACAAGGACAATCATCTTCAAAACCATATCTTGGAGGATTCAAATACATAAATAGGTTTCTATGGAGAAGGCAAGGATATGTGGAGGCGACCACCGGGAAGGTATCAGGCTACATGCTGGGCAGGAGCTGCATCATGTAGAACAGAAATTCTCAATCTGTGGAGAGTTGAATGACCTATTCACCCAGGGTGCATATCAGCTATCCTACATATCAAATATTTACATTACAATTCATAAGAGTAGCAACATTACAGCTATGAAGTAGCAATAAAATAATTTTATGGTATGTGCTCACCACAACATGAGGAACTGTATTAAAGGGTCACCGCATTAGGAAGGGTGAGAACCACTGATCTACTGTGTATCTCTACTTTTTTCCCCCCCACTTTCAAAATTGACCTTGACCTTCTGAAGCTAGTTACAACCACATCACTCTCTGCACGTTACACAGCAATTCATGCACCTTGTGTTAGATGACTCAGGGGATTAAGGAATGAAGAGACACATTGCACAGTCCGATGTTATCTGAAGACCTATGGGTCTAAAGAAAGGATAGTTAGCAGTTGACATCTTAATCATTTGGGTGTGGTAAAAAGAGGAAGCACTTCTGCTAAGGGCAGCTCCTCAGAGAGCAACTACTGTAGATCGAGGTCTAGCTTTCATCCAGGAACCATCTTCCTGGGGATTTTCTTCTGCTTAGACTCAGTCCTGGATCCCATGGAACTCTTTTCACAATTCTCTTCCTTATATTATAAGCACAATGCAAGTTAGTTTTTAGAAACTAGAATCACATGAGAGAATTACTTTGAGAATATGCATTCTGAAAATGTGTGATCCAGACTCTGACACGATTGTTGGTTCTGTCGAGTGTCAGCATCCAAGCTGAAAGTGTTTTAGCCCCATTTTTCTGAGATGCTATTGAGTCATCCGAAACAATCTCATGGATGGTAATTTTAAAAGAACTTTCCCTTGCTCTCTAACTAGGACCTTATGCAATAAACTCCGTTTATTTGCAATGCTGAGTTGTACAATGTTATGCTATGGTATTTCTGTATCTCTATCCCTTGTGCAAAGTCCTTGTTGTAAAGGTTGTACTTTTCACTCTGCAAAACTCATTGACTTACCTATTTCACTTTGCCTCCTCTGTTCTTCTGTTCCTTAAATACCTCTATTCTTCAAACATCAGTTCTCTGAGTCTGAGTTACACATTTTTAGTTTTTTTATTTTTATCTGAATTTTTTTCTCCTTATATTTCTATCTCTTCACCGAACTTTGTATTTCTAAGATTATATTTCTATTTTCTAAAGCATTTTTCTCTGAAATTTTTTATTCTTTTAAAATAAAAATTTTTGTTCTTAGACCACAGATGTTCTATCTCCCCAAGGATATGAATAATAAATGCCCTTGTGTGTGTGTGTGTGTGTGTGTGTGTTTCTGTGCAAGCCTTTTGCTTCCTCCAAGTTATTGGTTTATTTGTTTGTGTGCTTCTTAGTTTTAGTCTCTGGACTTAACATAGAAAGCTTTCCTCCAAGTCACAATCTTATTTGTTTTTGTTTTTTGAGACAGGGTAGTTCTGGCTGTCTTAGAACTCACTCTGTAGACCATGCTGTCCTCCAAATTACAGAGATGCGCCTGCCTCTGCCTCTTGAGTGATGAGATTAAAGGTGTGCACCACTGGCCCTCATGATAATTCTTAACCATCCATTCACATTTAATGAACAAAAGTAATAGACTGGGGAGATTCTAAAGATCCACTCAGGACAGAAAAATAAGTATTAGATCTTACCTTCCTATTTTAGGCAACAACATCATTGTAGAAAATATATGTGTGGTCATTTAAATATGCTTGGTCCATAATTAGGGGCACTATTAGGAGATGTGTGGAAGAAGTATGTCAGTGACTGTGTAGGTGGGCTTTGAGGACTTCTATGCTCAAGCTCCACCCAGTGTGGAAAGGGCCTCCTCCTGCCTGCTTGCAGAAGAAACAGCCTTCTGGTTGCCTTTGGATCAACATGTAGAACTCCTACAGCACCATGCCTGCCTGGATGCTGCCATGCTTCCCACAGTGACGACAGTGGCCTGAACCTCTGAAACTGTAAGCTAGCCCCAATTAAATGTTTTCTTTTATAAGAGTTGCCTTGGTCATGGTGTCTCTTCACAACAATAAAACCCCAACAAAGACAATATGGATACCACAGAGATTATTTGAAGACAAGGAAAACATGTGCTGTTAATGCTACTACATTCATCTCAGCTCTCAGACCAGAACTTTCCAAACGACAAACCATTGCTGAGATACAAAATATTGATCTTAATAGTAGAGGGAATAGCGATTAGAGTCTGTGTCTGCTACAATAGGTGAAAGCTTCCAGGCAAAGAAACTACTTCTTTTATGTAAATGCCCTTTGTCACATGCCCTTGCTACCATGACATTCTGCCTCACCAAACATCAGAATCAGTGGGCTGGACTGAACTTCTGAAACTGAGAGCTGGAATAAGTCCTATCTCTTTCTGACGTAAATTATTTCTGCTAGGTGTTTTTGTTAAGGCAAAGTGAACTCATCATTATGATTAAGCCTGACCATGTGATACTTAAGCCTTTGGAGCTGGACTGGGGAGGGATTTGGAAGAGTTTGGAGATGAAGGCTAAAGAAAGCCTAGAATGCCATAAACTCAGCTTAATGAGCAACACCAGCAGGAGCCCAAAACTGCCACAGTACCAATAGGAATAATGAGTAAAAATTGTGGTCTGTATGCTTTACATGGGAGCAGAGACTGCCAGGGACTGAAATAAAAGCATTCAAGCTATGTCCTGATAAAGAGCCTGTCTACATTTTACCCTTTCTGAGAATTTGTGGAAGGCAAAAGTTAAAAGGTAACAAGCTAACTAATCGGATGCAGGAAGTGTCAAAGGAGCCCAGGATGCAGGTTGTGGCTGTGCTATGGCTGGATACTTTTACATTGAGGATTATGAGTAAAAATAGAGCAGAAAAACTTGAAAAACTTGCAGTTTGATCAGGCTAGTCTGAAGTTGGAGGGGCGGGTGTAAGAAAGCATGGTTTCAGAAGAGATTAGGGTTAGAATGAAGTCAAGTGGTTTGTATCAGGACAATAGAAAAAAGTTGTCTTTTAGGCATCTCAGTAATGAATCAGACCCCAATCATTGTGACCTGAAAGATATGAGACTCATCCAAAATGTCTTCTATTGAGAAGAACGGGACTCTGCAGTTTGCACTGGGCCACCTACAAATTCCCTAGAACTCATTTCACAATTCCCAGACACATATGGATTCCCTGGAATTCAATTCGGCTTTACCCTGCTCAGTCACCCAGACACTCAGAAACCACGGCAGTCATGGTCCAGGGAACCTAAATACTACAGTTCAAGGTGGAAGAGGACCTTCTCATTATCCGGATGATGTTGGCTTTGCAAGCACGCAAAGGCAAGAATTTTAGGATTTCCAAAGAAAGTCTGAAAGCTAGGCAAAGTGTAGCGGGTGAGAATCCCTTCAGACAACTCCTGAGAGAGCATTGTTAAAGCTTTAAAGGTAAAACCAATGCCAGATATAGGTTGAAGCAGGAGGATCACTTCGAGTTCAGGGTCAGCCTGGGCTACAATGTAAGCTCCCATCTCAGATATACAAGAAAGAGGAGGAGGAAAAGGAGGAGAGGGGAAAGAAGAGGAGGAGGAGAAGGGGAGGAAGGTGAGGACAAAGTCTTCTAGAACCTCCAAAAGTGCAACTTCTCCAGCCGAGTCTTACCAGGTAATATTCAAAGGCCACGGAAGACAATTACACCGAATCCTACTTGCTTGTGGCCTAACAGTATATCCCCAGCTTTAACCTTTTTTAAAGGTTCAGAAATGGCCCCAAGTCTCTATCCTCCCCCCTCCTGCTTTCCACAGGCCAGCCCTGCTCTCTCCTAAGATTCAGCTGTTCTCAGCCCTCCCTCCAGGCTTTCCACTGGCGGGGGTCCCAGGCACACATGCCTCCGCTTGGCCATAACCACAGCACGCGCACTTCCCAGCTTGTAGCTCAGACTCCCAAGTTGCAACACAGACCTCAGAACGTTGCTGTCTAATGCCATCAAGCCAAAACACGTAACTCACAGAGCCACTCCCATGCAGAAAGAAGATTTCCACCTCCCACCCCTGTCTTTCAAATTAAGTCAGAGTACATTCCCAGAAGTCTGGTTCTTGAACTGGAAGATATGAATATTCTTATGGTTTGCACTGCTCATTGCCAAATTATTTTTCTTCATGCATATATGATTTCCTTATCAATAGTGGAACACAGTGGCTTCATGATAGTATTGCTGGCATTTATTCTTATCACTAAACTTTGGAAACTTTTACGAGTAACTGTATTCTTCATTTTTAGAAATAAGAGTTGCTCGAACAGCATAGTTACACTTTGGACCAATAGAAAAGCCACTGGTAAATAGACACACAAAATAAAGTTTTGGCCTGCCTTCATGGCTCTTTCCAAAAATCAGATTTTGTTTCACCCCTGCATACTTCATATGAACATTTCTCCCATAGCATCGCCATGCCTTGATGACAGTAAATAATCAGGAAATCTTTGCCACTTTGCAAGAGCTATTTCCCAATCATGCCCAAGATAAGAGCCCTCTCTCTTTATCTTGCTCACACAGAATTCAAAGCAAGGACTACACATCATATTGGGTGTTCCACTTTTTAATCCTCTTTCCCTCTCGTGCCTTGAACTTAATGTATTAAGTGAGTCAGTGTTCTTAGACAGTATTCCTCCTTCCTAGTTTGTCTGGCCTGTCATTAGGCATCCTTTAACTGGATTCGCCATTTCCTCTTCATTGCAAAATCAGAAGTCAACTGTAAAGCAAATTCACTGGATTCAGGCCCAAGACTTTCGACATAAAACCTCTGAGGTGGGCTGAGGAAGTGGTTCAGTGAGTAAGGTGCTTGCTATGTTAAGCATGAAGACCAGGATTTGATCCCTAGCATCCACAGAAGAGCCAGATGTGGTAGCACATATCTTTAACCCCAGTTCCGGGAGACCAGATCCTGTTAGCCAGGAGCCTAGTCGAGAAAGGAACTCCTGATTTAGTGAGAGACCCTGATTCAAAAAACTAGGGGGAGAGCCATTGAGGAAGATAGTCAACATTGACCCCTGGCCTCTACACATCCAGACATAGGTGAGCGCACCTACACACACACATACACACACACACACCCCTCAGAGGTGGGGCCAAGAGCTTCCTATCAGTTGTCCACAGTTGGAGTCACATGCCGTCTGGATGCTTTTCTGTTGGATATGCTAACATCAATGCCCTGCAAGGTAAACAATACCACCAACAGCTTTATTTGGCTTGGTGCCTGGCATTCAGCAGTCAGTAAGGCTCCTTTCATTGGTTTGGTGCTATAGGAGACAGTGGCAAGTGGCTTATTCATTTGTAAATTCTTTCCAGGTGAAGACTAATATGTACAGAAAGGAAAACTATTTATTGAGCACCTACAAAGGGTACAACAGTGTTTGGAGCTTTTCCCTGCTTTGTCACACAGACAGACACCACATAATGATGTGTGGTCAATGATGAGCATACAAATGATGACAGTCTTATAGGATGGTGATGTAGCTAAGAAGTCTCATTCCCTAGGGACATGACATGGCAGCCCCCAGAACATGGGAGGGTAATGCACCACCCACGTGTTTGGGGTGCTGCTGCAGCACAAAAATGCATTATGTTTTCAGTCACATAAAAGTATGCCACATAGGGACCAATGAAATATCTCAGTGGTAAGGATGCTTGCTGCCAAGCCCAACAGCCTATGTCCAATCCCTGAGACCCACACAGTGGAAGGGTTGAACTGACTCCTGCAAGTTATCCTCTGATCTCTCTATGTATGCCATGATATGAGTGCCCCACCACCAAGTAAATATACATAAAAATTTAAAGCATATAATATGGAACTGTGCAGTTTATAATAATGATGATAATAAGTCTCTTTATGTGGAACACCACCTTCAGGACCTAATTACCTCTCAAAGGTATCACCTCTTAATACCATCTTCCTGGGAACTAAATTTCAAAGTATGGGTGTAAGGCGAAGCACAAACATTTGCTCTGCCCACAGCAGACTGGAGCTGCAGAATCTCACCCAGAACTCTCAGTGGAAGACAGACCACACAAGGCTGTCTGTTTGTGCTGAGGAACACAGCAGCCACACGCTGACATATGCTTCACTCAGTAATGCAGGTGCATGATGGGAAACTTTGAGCTGAGAATCAACATGGACAGATTCTGCTACTCACAATGCTTAATTAAGCAGAAACTCTTCATGCATGCCAAAGTGGTCATAGTGCAGAGAAAAGGTCTTCAGGGAGAGACAATAAGCCCAATCAGTTGTTCTCTGGGGATGGGAACATGGGATCCAGAAAAATATATTCATCGGTTTGAGTATTTCAAATTATTTCAGCAATAGGTAGTCAGCCCTATGGTAATAGTGACTTGTTCATCTACAGATTCACCTGACTACAGACTGAAAAGCTAGGAGGCGTGAACAATAAAAATAACAACGGAGACGTACTAAATAATAGACATAAAAGCAGTACAGTACAGCAATGATTATTGTAGCATTCACATTGCATTGGGTGTTACAAGGAATGTAGAGAAGTAGCATTCAGGGAATATGCAGAGGGTTTATATGGATACCATATCATGCTATGTATGGGATTTGAGAATTTGCAGGTTTGGTATTTGGAGGACATTAGAAGTAACACCTCATTGATAGCAATGGATGGTTGACTGTGAGTAGAAATCTACTCAGGGAATCCGTAGCAGCTGCTGTTGTTATCTCAGCCTGGATGTTTCCAAGGCTCAGTTCCTTTTCAGGTAAAGGGGAAAGCTGGCCAGTAGAAACCTCTGGGACCAATCCATGGTTACTCTGCTAAGCACTGAAGACTGCCGGAGATGACATATAGAAGAACTCCAACACCGTTCCAAGCTGGCAACAGGCTCTAATGAACAGGGGCTGGGACCGTTGTATGCATTCTTTCTCTGATCTCCTAGAAAGAGAGGTGTGGTCAAGCTGGGAAGGCAGGAGTTAGACTCTGGGTGAGTGTGTGCTGAGGATTCAGCCCTGTCCTGGCAGACTCATAGTTGTGGTTAGATATAGTCTGAGTGTGTCCCTGTTCCCCAAAGTTTCACGGGCTTAAAGCTTTGTTCCCAGTGTGGTGGTGTTGACGTGATGAAACCTTTCAGTGAGGCTTTGTACGAGGTAAAAGATCATGGAGGCACCTCTGAAGAGAGCAATATTGAATTTGTAAATGGAACTAGTTCTCACAAAAATAGGTTGTTATAAAGATTTTGTCTTTCTTATTGGTGCCCTGTTTTTCCAAGTAGTCTCTCCCTTTCTCAAACACTTCCACAGCAATGTCCACCATTTGTAGACAGACAGACCCAGCATCATCATGCTCTTTGATCTCCAACATGCTGAGCTAAATAAACCTCCTTTTGTGTGAGGTATTCACCTTTGGGGCTCTGTTGCCCAAGTTCAGGACATGTTTAGTGCTGTGATGAAGACAAGACAGGACCCTCCTCCCCTATCCAGAGACCCCCAGGGCTGAGCCCCACGTGGTACTCAACAATGAAGCAAGGATCTTTCCAGCTCAGCCTCAGATTTCACAGGACCTCAACCCTAGAGCACATTCTTTTGGCTGCCATTATTGTCAACATAAACACTGCCCCTCTCCTTCCCCTCCTCTTCCTCCTCTTTTTCCTCCTCCTTCTTCTTTGATATTACCAGGACAGGGATGATGATGCTACCCCTGCTGCCTGAGGCCCAGTGCTCATTCAATATTTTGATTTCTATATGTACTCTGTGAGTTACGTCTACATTCCATCATTACATATTAAGAAACAGAGGCCCACCCTGGGATTAGAGCCTTTTATACTTTGATGTGGCTCTGAGACCTTAGGTCCCTGTATGTATAATCTTCCTTTTGTCTGTCTAGGATGTTGTCTTAATCAGTGTTCTGTTGTTGTGAAGAGACACCATGAACATGGCAACTCCTATAAAAGGAAGCATCTAAGTGGGGCTTGCTTAAAGTTTCAGAGGTTTAGTCCATTATAATCATGGTGGAAAACATGGTGGCATGCAGGCAGACAGGTACTAGAGAAGTAGCTAAAGGTTGTACATCCAGATTGTAAGGCAGCAGGAAGAAGAGAGCCACTGGACCTGACTTGGGCCCTCGAAACCTCAAAGCCCACCCATAGTGACACACTTCCTTCAATAAGGCCACACCTACCTTGTAAGCTTCCATTTTTTTCAAATAATACTTTTAATAAGAGTTCTTAAATGCTTTAACCTTCTGTTTATCCTACCACCCACTAGAGGTAGTGGAAAAGAAAGATTATTAGGATACAGGGGAATGGGACCTGTTTAGAAACAATTCTTTGGAGCAAATCCAATCTACATTGTCAGGTTATATACTAGCAGTCCAGTTCAGTAGTGTCAGGAGAGCAAACATGAATCAACAGTGGTAGCATGACCCAGCAGAAACAGTCAGGCCTCCACCAAATGGGCACAAGTCAGCAGGAAGGACTAGAACCAGCAGAGATACCAGAAGTTCTCTGCCCTGCCTCTCTCACCAAAGTAAAGATCAGTGAAGACAAAGAGACTAAGAAGCATTGGTCCATTGAGTTCTATTTATACTCCCTCCAAACATCACATGTCTTTACATGGATAAAGTGGAAACCTTTGCTTTCTTTGAAAAGTTGTGTTGAATGGTGTTTTGCTGGGGCAGACATGTTATATTTTGCATAGTTGAGAAATCCTGTAAAGAACAGTTCTTACACTGATTTATGTATTCTTGACCATCTATTGAACTCATGTTTTCAGAGTTCTTCCTGAAGGTCACAGTGTCACTATATTGCCAAGGATCACCAGACACATTTTCAATTCCCAGAATCATGCTGTTTACGATTATCACGGAGTGACTGACATTGGCAGGGAGACATCTCCCCCATCAACTTCCTGGGTTTCTAACTAGAATACTGAGACTACAGTTTTCCTGAATGGTTGTGTGGTTCCTACAGCCGCGTCTGCTCTGAAGCCTACGAGGGAGACAATAGAGAAAGCATAAGCTACAGGAGGTGGGGGAACCCCATATGCTTCTGAGCTGACAGTTCCTTCGGTTAGCTGGATTCCCAATGCCCTGTTAACACTTCTGCCATTCACTTCTAATTCACTCTTCCCTCTTAGGACATCCTACATTTGCTGATTAGAGGATGTTTTACCCTTGTCTCTGCCTAGAAGACCTGGGTATGAGGAAAGTCCTGTAGCTTGCTTCATGAGAGTGATTGACATATGATTTGCTTCCAAAATACACAATGTTGGGTTGATGTGTGTGTGTGTGTGTGTGTGTGTGTGTGTGTGTGTGTGTGTGTGTCCTGCATCTGTCTCACCACAGGGCTAAGGCCTCTTGGGGAAGACAGAAGCGTGGGAAGTTGACTGTGCTCTCTCTACAGCTGCGCTGGGCAGGCATCAGGCTATGTGAAGCCATAGGACCCTGCTCAGGAGTAGAGGAGCACAGTATGAGGTCCCTCGGGGAGACAGAGCTCTTGGCTTGGGGGTCCCTGGGCCAAACGGCAGCTGGAAACAAGCTGGTTCTCAGGTCCTTGGGCCCCCAGGCATCACTGGGGGTGCCAAGGAAGGGCAGAGAAAGAAGTGGGGGCTTACGGGCTGGATTGACTGGTGGTCAAAGGGGAGAGGAGGAGAGAAGCTCCAGCTAGGTTCCACAGGTATGAGAATCTTGCTTGGCTGTCACAGCTGCTCGCTTGCTTGCTTGGGTTGGTGGTCTCCATGGCTGGGAACACAGAGAGTTCTTCTGTTCTGTAGATGAAGGCCTGCTCCACTGTTCCCCACAGTGGATTTCGATGAAAGAGAAATGGTCCATGGTTTTAAGATGTTTATTATCATGGCGAAAAGTAGATGAGAAACTGTACCCCAGGTTCCTCAGGGCAGGCCTGAGGTTAAATACCTTTTGCAGAGAGGAGGGCCTAGGAAGGAATTTTTAATTAGCTAAGCCCCTCTGGCTTGCCTTTAGGTACCTCGTTAATATGAAGATCTGTCTTGAGGCTTCGTGGCCCGTAGTCACCACCTCTACCTGTGGAGAAGCTAGTAGAGGCGTTGCCCTTACATAACTGAAGGACACAAGTCTATGGAGGGTTGTGGCTTCATGTCAGGAGCTTAGAGACTGGGAGTGTGGTGAAATGCCTGCTGTCCCTTGCAGGTGATCATGCAGGGTCTCCAGCGATCTCTAGCCGGTGCTCAACCAGAAACCAGGCTGCCTTTCACAGTCCTACAACTCAACACAGACACTAAAACATTATTAAGAGGGTAAAAAGACAACTCATAGAATAAGAGGAAATAGTAGTCACCAAACATATGTCTGGTAAAGTATTCATATGAAGACTATAATAAAGCAAGTCCAACAGAACCAAAGATTACCCTGGGTACAAAAAGAATGGCAGCCTTGAGAAGACAATTCTCCCCAAAAGACATATAAATGGCCAACAGGGCACAATAGACAGGCAGCATCACTAAGCATTAGAAAGATGCAAATGAGATCCATAATGAACTACACCTTGCCTACAATAGAAAAGAAAATAAGAAATGTTATCAAGGATGTGGAAAAATTGGAACCTTTATGTACTGCTGGTGGGAAGAAGAAATGCCATGGCCATTGTGAGAAAATAGAAAAAGGAGTTTCCAAAAACTCTCAAAATTGAAGCAACATACAACCCAACAAGTCTGCTTTCAGATATATACCCCAAAAGCATCATTGTTCACAATTGCTAAAAGGGGGAAATACCACCCAAGTGTCTTTGGATGGATGGATGGATGGATGGATGGATGGATGGATGGATGGAAATTTTAAATGTGGTACACACTGTCATCACTTCCTCCAGCTCCCAGCCCAGAGCTCACCTTCATGCTCCAAAGCCTTCCTTACACTTGTCCAGGACAATCTCATATTCTGTAAAGCCTCCAGCCTGTATGTTCACTTTCTCTTAATGCAGCTCAGTCTTGACTGTGAGTTTGGTCCTGGGATCCTTTGATTGATAGCTTTGACAACGGCAGCTCTCTCTTCCTCTCCCTTTCCTTGTCTTCCTTTCCTATTATTTTAACCCCTCCTCTTCCTCCTCCACTTCCTCTTCCTCCTCCTCCTTTTTCCTGCTCTTCCTCCTCCTCCTTTTCCTCCCTTCTTTGTTTCCTATCTTTCTGCTTCCTCTTCTTTTTCAGTGCTGGAAATCAAACCCAAGGTCCCACTCATGTTTTGAAAAGACTTCTGTGTCCTTGCCCCTGGACAAAACCGTCATTCACTCTTTATCAAACAATATTTACTGACTGATCTAGATTTCAGGCCCCATGATTTTCAAAAGGGAGGTGTGTCTGTCCAGTCAAATCTCATAGCTTCTTAGGTCCTTCTGTCCTGAGAGATCTGGGTTCCTACCTGACAAATGTGCCCATATCCATCCATTTTCTGTGGTCATAACAGAATGGCTTAAAGAAAGAAGTTCATTCAGTTCATGGTTCTGAAGGCTGGATGTTAAAAATGAGGCAGTCATATCTGATGAGTGTCACTTGCTGCATGGTATCATAGTAGGAAGGGGAAGGGTGGACGTGGAAGAGAGAAAACAATGAGGGGTAGCCTCACCTCAGGACCTGTAAGATCTTCATTTGTCCCTCTTATTGCCTATCACCTCTTCAGGGTCTTGCCATCTCTAAAGGCCCATACATCGAGAATCACATTTCGACATGAATTTCAAGAGGAAGAAAACATGTCAAAGTCATAGACAAGCTTCACCTCTCTGAGAAGGCTGCCCCACAGAATTGTTCGACTGCATGTGTAAATTCATGGCTTCACCTATTCAAGACTTTGTCCTGATCAGGGATGCTCTGATGAGAGGTTGGCTCTGAAGCATCTCACGGGGATGAATGTTAAATTTAGTAAGGGAAGAATAGAGTCAAAACCCACCAATGGGCACAGATAAAAATCAATGGGTTGGCAACAAGGACAGGATGAATTCACAGGGGTGCTAACTGTGGTCACCATTGCTGAGGCTAAATGCATGGCATGCAAGACGCTTTTGAGATTTCCCCCTCACCCTCTGTTTTGGGAGGGAGGGGGTCTGAGACCAGACTCCAGTTTGATAATTTACTAAAGGAGCTTCCATGACTCAATGTCAGGTTACACTCAAGGCTGAAGGTTAATATGGAAAAGGGTTTGGGAAGAAGCAGAAGCAGAAAGGTTTGTGTTAGAAGAAAAATTAAGCATATGAACCAATCCCTACTTACATTGGGGTTACCCAGGTCACATTGGCTCTATAGAAGTGACCCCGGTGAGATTCCCCTCACCCAGAGAATCCACTCAAGTCTTAGGATATACAAGCTCCAACAAGGGCTTCTCATAGGCACAGCATGCTGTGGGAACCAAAACTCAGAACCCTACCAGTGAAACCAGATATATGGGTTATCTTAATGTTTGCACAACTCGATCCTGGCAAGTCCCAAGAAAACAGCATTTAGTAGTGGCCTTATTGACCTGGGCGTACACAAAACATCATAATCAAGAGTAACTTGTCATAGTCTCCAAAGTTGGCTGAGGTACAGTCCTGGCTCTGGGCTTGCAGGGAAATGCTTAAGTGTTGAGCAACCACATAGAGTATCTTAACTCTCCCCTCACGGCATCCCAGCCAGTATGCACATGAAGATTACCAGTCCATTCACAAAATCACTGCCTGGGGCAGTGAGAAGAGGGGATGTCATAGCAATCAAAAGGAAGGCGTTACAGGCAGTCGTGGTTCATACTTTTAATCCCAGCACTTGGGAGGCAGAGGCAGGCAGATCTCTGAGTTCGAGGCCAGCCTGGTCTACAGAAAGAGTTCCCAGAGCACCAGAGCTACACTAAAAACAAACAAACAAACAAACAAAAAACCCTGTCTCAAAAACAAACAAAAGAAAGGAAGGGAGGGAGGGAGGGAGGGAGGGAAGGAAGGAAGGAGGGAGGGAGGGAAGGAAGGAGGGAGGAAAAAAGGAAGAAAGAAAGAGGGAGTCTGGGCTGGAGAGATGACTCAAAAGATTAAGAATACTTGTTGCCCTTGTAGAAGGACCTGGGTTCAGTTCTTAGAACCCACATGAAGACTCTCAGTCATTTGTAATTCCTTTTCAAGGGGATCCAAAGTTCTCTTCTACCTCTGGAGGTACTATGTACACACATGGTACACAGATGTACATGCAATCAAAATGTTCATACACATTAAATAAATGAATGAATCTGAAAAAAATTTAAAGAATTATTTATTTGAGTACACTGTAGCTGTCTTCAGACACACACCAGAAGAAGGCATCAGATTCCATTACAGATGGTTGTAAGCCACCATGTGGTTGCTGAGAACTGAACTCAGGACCTCTGGAAGAGCAGTCAGTGCTCTAAACCACTGAACCATCTCTCTAGCCTCCCTGAAAAATATTCAAAAGCAAGTTCAAAGCTAGAGAAGTCTAGATCTGGGAATGGTACTGCTCTTAATACCAAAATTGCTGCGAGAAATTTCAATCCATTGTATGGGGTAAATTTAAAAACAGCAGCTTCCATTCAGCCCTAATTGGGATATCTTTATCACTCACTCCCCTCAAGGCCCAAGGATCTTTGTGAAAGAGGAGACAGAAAGATTGCAAGAGGCAGAGGTAGTGAATAACTCCAAGAAAACACATATATATGTGTCTTCCTGATATACATATGAACTCACAAAGAGTGACAGTATTAACAAGACATGTGCTGGTTCAAACAAGACAAAATCCCAGTGCTGAGAGGGGGAGGTGGACACAGCTCTACCCTTAACCAAGAGGCTGCACACAACTAATTCCTGTGCATTCAACAATTCTTGATTCTCTACTGCTTTCTGCAAGCATGGGCACCTCATGTCCTTTTACTCCAATTGACTCCAAGTCAATTGTCCCAATCCCCCTCCCCCACAGCCCCTCCTCAGTGTGTCAGTCGGGACCTGGAGAAGAGACTGTAGCAGCCTCCTTAAGACACTGTCACATAGTGAGTCTCAGCTTGTCAGCCTGCCACCTCTAACAAGGTCTATTGGGTAACCCTGGAGCTGGGTGGAGAGTGATGGGGAGAGACGCCCAGGCATTTGGTCAGTGTCACATCTGGATAACCCCAGGCCTCATGAATCATTTTCTTGCCTGCCCAAGTATCCTTTGTGTGGGGATGTGGTAGGGTGGGGGCAGCTCTGAGGTCCAGTCTGAGGCTTTAGAAGCTTCTTCAAAGTGTCTGCTGGGGATATACGACTCTGGGAGGTCCTCTTCTGACCTTCACAACAGGATCACCCCCAACAAATCTTTAGCTTTGCATTTGACCTAGGATGGAGAAATAGAGGGTACTGAATCTGTCTTTGCTTCCTCTTGGCAGTCATGGCAGCCTCTGGGCCTCAGTACCCTTGTGTTTAAGTCAAGTGCCATATTTACTAAAGAGCAGAGGACACAGAAGGCCACTGGGGCCCATCTCAGCCCTTCGGTATGTTTGTCTGAACTGCTCCTCAGAGAACATTCTGAAGTGTAGTCAACATTTTAATGTCAGAAGGTTTTTAAAGAATGAGGGGAAACAGCACTGTGGTCCAGTGACATGTGATCCATAATTTGATAAAGTCAATGTGGCTAGAACCTGGGCAGTGGCCATCCCTTCAGACAAGGATCTCTCCAGTTCCTCATAATCCCCGACAGCTACTTGCTTCTGCAGCAGGTGGTTGTGACTGTATCTTACTGGTTTCATGGTAGGGGTTGGACCACTGCTGTGAGCATGCCACCAATGAGCTGAGTCAGATGGATGGAAACATCTCTATACACACACATACACACACAAACACACACACATACACACACACATACACACACACAAACACACACACAAACACATACACACACAAACACATACACACACAAACACACACAAATACACACACATACACACACACACATACAAACACACATACACACACAAACACACACACATACACACACACATACACACACACATACACACATACAAACACACACACAAACACACACACATACACAAACACACATACACAAACACACATACACACACACACACACACACACACACACATACACACACGGGTCCTGTCAAAGCTCTGGACTATGTTCCAGCCTTAGCCCCAAGGTACGTATCAACTATAATTCTTTATGGTAAAAGTTATTCTCCCTTACCCACCAACCATGAACATAGCACAGGGGGTGAGAACAGGTGTGGTAAAAGCCCACCAGTGGGGGTTACCCCATTAGTCCCTGTCCTTCTCCTTGATACCCAGACTGAGAACCTGAAGCCAGCATTCAAGGCCTGACTCCAGACATTATAGGTAATTCTCCACCTTGTCTGAAGTTTATTGTCAGAGTCTGGAGCACTCAGAAAGTATAGACATGGGAGGAAGACTGATAAGCTGGAGGGGATTTGGGGGCATGGCTGAGTGGTTAAGAGCACTGGTTGCTCTTCCAAAGAACTCAGGTTCAATTCCCAGCACCCACCTGGCAGCTCACAACTGTCTGAAACTCCAGTTCTAAGGGACCCGATACCTTCACGTAGACATACATGCAGGCAAAACACCAATATACACAAATAAAAATAAATAAATCATTTTTTAAAAAAAGAATCTTTAAAAAGCTTGGAAATAGGGGTTCTGGACAATCAGAGGGGCAAGATTATGTGAAGTCAGCCTGTCATCTCTCTCGGCCAGCATTTTGAAGCCTGGAAGTAGAGGGAGAGCTGAAAGGTACCTGTCATTGGAAACTTTCAGAGTGGGGCCATCCCTGCCACCCCACACCCTGAGCCTGTGAGTCTTGATTTCAAAAGGAAGAAAACAGAGGCAGACAGGTCAACACTGACTGGGTTCCAGCCATCTGGTCTGTCAGATGGCTCTTCTGTCCTCCATGCCTGAGGTCTTTTTCCCTTATCTTTTTTGGTAAGCTCCTTCAAGACACAGTGGAAAAATCCATTTCCAAAGCTTCCTCCTCCTCTTTCTGCTGGATACATAGAGGTCTGGGGCTTCCCCATTTTCCTTCCCAGCCACACGTGATAAGTAGTAATGAAATATTCCTCCATGAGGCCCTGAGATCAGGGAGCAAAAAACACCCTGTGCACTCTCAACACTCAAAGCAAGGCTCACAGAGATGCCCAGCACTTCTGACCTGTGCTTCATGGGTGTACAAACTGTGTGTCCTCCCCTAGAGGCTCATGTGCCTGTGTGGTCAAGAAACCACAGCTCTGACGTGTTAGGACCATGTACATCAGGCCCAGGGGACGGGAGGGGCCTGTCTGACCTCAGAGGGGTGTGTGGGGACACATGAAGTCATACTTGTTTGTGTCGCCCGTCATTTCCTCCCTGCTGAGCCACACAGCTCTCCTTACTCCACAGCCAGCCTCTGATTTATTCCCTGGCGTCATCCGCACTTTCGATTTTGCTGCCCATGGGGATGGCGAGGTCAGAACTGTTTGTCTGCAATAGGGGATAATGAACGTTAGGGAAATACTCTGGCTTAGGGAATGTGAGACCCTCCCAGCAGCTGTCTAGTTCAAGCCTGGTGCAAGCTGGGAGATATCCTAGCCACATCACAACATCTGTGCGATGGGGACAGAAACACAGAGAGTCCATACCTGGGAAGCTCCTAGAGGGACAGTGAGGGGGTCACCTGCCTCTAGAAAGGACCCAGCAGTGTGATTATTACCCTGGACCTGAGGCATCCACTCCCTGCCCCCACTTGTTCCACTATGTCCACAGCTGGTTGGTAGGAGAAGTAACTTTCCCTGTGCAGGACTGGGGATGACTCCTCTTTGAGGCCCCTGCCCAGACCTCATGGAACCAGGATTAAAGTTGGGGATGGAAGGGTCTTTCTAAGTTGGCTTTCCTAGCCCTCACTATTTACAGGCCTCATTCACAAGACCCAGAAAAGTGAATCTGAAGTAAGGGATGACAGAGGGGACTCAGAGAAAGGAGAAGGGAGGGCCATGAACTCAGACGTGGGGTCAGCAGGATGGGGGGAGAGCACTGGTAAGAATGGTGTGGGGTGGCACACAGAGGCAGGTGAATCTCTGTGAGTTTCAGGCCAGCCTGGTCTACAGAGTGAGTTCCAGGACAGCCAGAGTTACACACAGAAAAACCCTGTCTTGAAACCCCCCCAGAAAGGGACGTCTGAGTCGGGGTGGGGGTGGGGGGGTGGGCTAGCCAGTAAGGGGAAGCATCAGGAAGAAAGTAAAGCAAGAAGGCCCTGGAGTTAGTTCCCTGTTGAAGGTAGAAGGGAGCCCAGTTCTAATCAGTTTCCTCCAGTACTGGTCCCTGGGGCAAAATGCTCTCAGAGGCTGCACTGTGTGAGGAATGACAGATTTCACAGACCAGGGGTATGAACAGTACATAAAGCTACTCAAAAGCACTTATATTCGTAAAGGTCAGCCAAACAACTTTATGCTAGGACGTATGAACTGCACAGGTAAATATGAACAGGAACACAGATGCACACAGACACACGTGTATAAGTGCTGTCCCATTTGATAGGCATGTAGCCACTGCTTGTTTCCCTAGAAGTCTATCGGGCCCTCCTCAAGAACATACTCTTATGTCTGCAACGTCAGAGACTGGATCTGCCCATTCTCTGGCTCTTGCGTATTTTCTTACTGAGGAGAGGTAGCTTACGTGGAGTAAAAGTCTCAAGTCTCAAGTTCACTTCTGGTACACTTATTCTTAGGCCCATGTAACCTCTGCCCAGATTAAACTAAGAAAGAATATTTGGGGGCTGGAGAGGATGGCTCAGTGGTTAAGAATACTTGCTCTTACTAAAGTTCCCAGCACTCCCATAGTGACTCACAACCATCCGTAACTCCAGTTCCAGCGGAGCCAGCCCCTCTTCGGGCACCCAGGGGAAACAGGTACATATAGTACACACACATACAGGCAGGCAAAACATTCATTCATGTAAAATAAAAAAATAATAAATCCTTAAAACATAATAAACTTAGCAGTGCCAACAAGAGTGTAGTGACCTGTCATCATGGTTTTGATTTGCGTTTTCCTTTTGATGATATTTTCCCCAATTTTTTTATTGGGGAGTGTATGTTACTTTCTTTTTGGTGACTAGGTTTTTTATTTATTTATTTTTTATGTATTCTAGATTCTAGTCACCTGCCAGATAGTCTATAAATACTTTCTCCCATTATGTTGCTTGCTTTGTTACTTTTTAAATATTGTCGGTGAATAAGCAAAAGTACTTTTTATCCAGGCTAGCCTCAAACTCTAGATCCTCCTGCCTTGTTCTTCCCAGGAGCTGTAGGCACACACCACCACACCAAGCTCCCGAAAAGCATTTTGAAATGAACCACAGCTTTAAATGGTTAAACAGAAACCAGCAATACTTCTAAAAGAAGAAAAGAATATCTTTTTATCTCAGGGAAGAACAAGACATTTTTCATTAATGTTTAAAGCTAGCAAAGATCTTTGAGCTGAGACGGAAAGTGTGTGTCATCAGCGAAACAACTTACAACTTTTGACTTTTGCATATGCTATTTTAAGACTGTTTTTGGTCTCTTTATTTTTCTGAGTACTTGTCATTTTATTATTATTTTAGAATTTAAGTTAATTTGATTTAACTCATTCTAACTCAATACAACCAGATCCACCTGTTAATTCCATATGAAGAGTTCACAAGAGACTATGCGTGGTACTGAGTGTGATAGCATATTGTGTAAATCCGTTTAGACATTTTGTTCATTTCTTACATACATGGGATGCGCTTTGACCCAGTTTGTATATTTGTCTCCATTACTCTCTCTTGTCTCCCCCATTCCCTAAAACAAGTCCTCATAAGTCCTTCCTCTTACTTACGTGTCTCACATCATGTCTTCTTTTTCTAATGATCTTCTAAATTTAATTAATTAGGGCTTCTTGCATGAGTCTGGGTGTGGGGCTATTTACCGGAGTATGGGCAACTTAGCAGTGGCCACATCATTGCAGAAAAAATGACTCACTTTCCATCCACTGCCAACAGCTCCTCAGTGAGAGGCGGGACCTCTGAGCCCCGCCCCTATCCATGGTAGAGAAGCTTGACCTTCGGCAGGTGATCACAGCTGCATGAGTGTATGCTGTCTTTACCGCTCTCCACAGCCCTCGTTCCCATCTTCTGACTCTCATATCCCTTCTGTTCCCTCTTCTTTGCTGTTTCCTGAGCCTTGGATGGGTTGGCATAAGTGCCCTGTTTAAGACTGAGCATTCAACCGTAACTTCATCTCAGCATTTTGGCCAATTATGAGTCTCTGCATCAACCAATGTTCTCTGCAAAAACAAGCTTCCAGCAAAGTTTGGGGGCAACTCTTAATTATTGGTACAATTCTAAATATCTATAAGGCAATTTGACAAACTATGTATTTAGAAAAGCAACAGTAACTATCCCTACAACTATGACCTCCCTAGTATTGGGCTTTCTAACTTTTACTTTTGTTTCATGTGTACGGGTGTTTTGCCTGCATATGTGTCTGTGTGCCCTGTTTGTGCCTATGGAAGCCAGGAGAGGACATCAGATCGCTTGGAACTTGAGATACAAGTAGTTGTTGGTAGCCATGTGGGTGCTAGGAATTGAAACCCAGTCCTCTGGGAGAGCAGGCAGTGCTTGAACCACTGAATCATCTCTCCAGGTTTACAGTGCCAGGCATGGATTCCCTCTAATGGCTCGGGCTGCAAATCCAATTACCCCCTGACTGCCATGCCACAATTGAGTCAATGCACCTATTTTGTCTGGTAGGTCAGTATTGAAGCAAACAGGCTTCACCACTTTTGACGATGTCTTTTCCCCCCAGCAGCCTTCACAGCACCTTCTAGCACAATGAAATCCAGTCAGCAAAGAGGAAGCATCTAGCTCAGTTCCAGCTTGATTTCTTTCTATTGCATATGAAATGGATGGCACCTTCAGCAATACGGTCTTAACGTCTAGTTCTGATGGGCAGCCAAGAGCAATGTCAATAGCCTGTGTTGTTCTGGGACCTCTGGCGCCTCTATGACCAATAACCCATAGGGAAGTATCTCACACTGGTACTTCAGATTTTTCCTAATAATATGTCTCATCTGAGATTCTCTTGATCACTATAAATTTTCTGTGTGTGGTGCATGCGTATGCCCATGTGTGCACATGTAGAGGCAGAAGTCACTGTCCTCCTGTATTGCTCTTTATCTTATCTTTTAAGACAGGGTCTCTCACTGAACTTTGAACTCACCAATTTAGCTAGACTGACTGGGCAACAACCCCCTGTGATCCACCTGTCTCTGCCTCTCTCACCCCTAGTACTGTAAATACAGACCTGGACGTCTGTGTTCATCTTTTACATGGGTTTTGGGAATCTGAACTCATGTCCTCATGCTTGCATAGGATACTGGATAGTTTTATGTCAGGTTGACACAAGATAAAGTCATCTGAGAGGAGGGCGCCTCAGTTAAGAAAATGTCTCCATGGGATTGGGCTGTAGGCAAGGCTGTAGGGCATTTTCTTAGTGATTGATGGATGAGGGCTCCGCTCATTGTGGGTGGTGCCATCCCTGGGCTGGTAGGCCTGGGTTCTATAAGAAAGCAGGCTGATTTAGCCAAGGGGAGAAAACCAGTGAGCAGCATCCCTCCATGGCCTCTGCATCAACTGCTGCCTCTCCAGGTTCCTCCCTATTGGAGTTCCTGTCCTAGTTTCCTTCAATGATGGACTACCATGTGGAAGTGTAAACTGAATAAACCCTTTCCTCCCCAGCTTGTTTTTCATCACAGCAATAGAAACTGAACTAAGACACATAAACACTGCACCTACTGAACCGTCTCCCCCGCCCTGTGTACATTATCTTAGTGCAAATTTTGAAATTTGCCAATCTGATGACCTCTTCAATATCCCAGTTGCCCTAGGCAACCAACCTTATCTCATCACCAAGCACAACACTCCTTTTCCGTGTCCAAGAAGAGACTCCAGCTGCAACTACTCTTTGTGGGAAGTAGAGATTGGTACCAACATAACCATTGCAGTTCTGTAGTGTGTTGAATAGGAAGTCTCTCCATCCCATCCCTGCCTCCCAACATAAGTCCATCTGAAATCTCAGAATGTGATTTCTTTTGCCACTCAAATGAAAGAACTTGACATTAGTCTGGATTAGCAATGGAAGTACCTACAGAAGGTAGACGACAGCGAGGAGAGAAGGCAGGAGAAAGAAGAGGGAATCAGAGATTTCAGCAGTGTGTTCACTAGCCAAGGAATGTCAGAGTTTTTCACACCCACCAGGAACAAGAAGAGACATGAGATGGAGTCTCCATCTCCCCCCACCCCAACCTCTCTCTCTCAGAGTCCCTAGAAGGAACAAACCTATTGATGCTGGATTTCAGACACCTGGTTTGCAGAAGGATGAGAGAGTAGAGATTTCCTATTTAAGCCACGTAGATTGTGGTAGTTTGTTATAGCAGCCACATGAAACTATACTAATAGCTGACAGTATGAACTTAAGAACAGGTCTAGCTAAATTTAAGGGCTATATTTCAATGGGACAGGCAGAAAGTGCCCCCATCCCATCTTTCCTCTCTACTATGGCAATTGTCTATTTGATGCCTTCACAATCACCGGATGGATTCCTGATCTTCAGTGGGATCGAGGCTTGTACTGGGGGTCTCTGTAGGTGGAAGAGGGAGCAGGTCTGCCCCTTTGCTATTCTGAAGTGAGCTCTTCCAGCTCCTGCGGGCTTGGAGAGCTGTGACATATCCAAATGTTAATTCCTCCTCTGGTTGAGAGCATCTGTGATCTTCCTGTTGACTCCTTGAGGGAAGTCATAGCTGCTGAGTTGGCAGTGCCTCTCTGGCTGGATGCAAAAGACATCTGCCTCACTTCCAGCAATCCAACGGTTCATGGGAAGAGCATGCATCTCACAGTGCCAGACTGTAAATGCAAGCCGCTCCCAACATGCTGTTCTCATTAATCCCTCCAATCTCTTTAACAAAGTCCTTATACACTGCATGGATGATATGCATGATGTGTATGCATGTATGTGTGTATGAGTGCAGGTATGGGCAGCATACCGTGGTACATGTGCATCATGGCATGCGTGTGGAGTACAGAGGATAACTTCAAGTCCTCATCCTCTACTCTATTTGTTCTGCTGTGTAAGCTTGGCAAGCCGACTTGTGAAATTCTAGGGATTCTCCTTTCTCCTTCTACCTCACTATTGGAGCACTGGGTTTACAGATGTGAGCCACCTCACCTGATGCTATGTGCTCTGGAGATTTGAACTTGAGTCCTCACGCTTGCATAGCAAGTGCTTTACCTACTGAGCTGTTTCTCCAGTCCTGCTATAAACATTTAAATTCTTTTGTTCAGCTTTATTTCTTCCTCCTCCTCGTTTCTTTTCCCCTACCCCTCCTGGAAGCCAAACCACTTTAAGCTTAAATTTTAATTTATGGAGAAATGTCATTTTTAATGGCATTATGCTTTGCGATCCAAGAATATGACTTTTTTTCCCATATGTTCTGGATCTTTCTGTTTAATTTCAGTTGTCTTGAAAAGGTTTGATATCTTTCTATTTCCAATCATGTACAAGACCCCTGGGTTTGATCCCTAAGTGCTGAAAATAAATAAATCTCATCCTTAAGTCTTCTTATCAATTTTTACAGTATATTTCAAAAAGATGCCTGTGAATTTCTGGATGTACAGTAATTTCATTAGCAAATCAAGATAAATTTGTATGCTCATTTCAAACAATTAACCAACTGCTTTGTTTATTTTGGGGTAGGGTAAGACTAGGTCTCATGTAACCCAGGCTGGCACTGAAGTTACTATGTATCTGAAGACAACCTTGAACTCCTAGTCTTCCTGCCTTTACCTCCCAAATGCTGGCATCAAAGGTGACACGATGCTCAACCACAAATGCTACCTTTTATTGGCCTGTTTCTTCTGTTGTTATTTGTCTGTTTCTAACAGGGTCTCTCTACATAGCCAAGGATTACCTTGGACTTGTTACCCTCCAGCTTCAGCCTCCCTAGTGCTGAGATTTCAGGTGTGCAGCCACCACGCATGTTCTTGCACACGTTCTTTGGTAAGCACACTTGGAGTTTGTGATCACAGGAAACATCCACATTTTGCTGATAATTTTAATGGACGCTATTTCGGTCTATCAGTGATTAGCATCTTTGTTTCTGGGCCCTGCAAGGGTTAATAGTATCAAAGAGATGTATAGTCCCAGCATCATCTTATGTGGGTAAAAGCCTTCGGGGGTCAGTCCTACTTTTTGTAGTCCCAAAGAGACTAACTTTGAAAGATCAGAGGCAGGCCAGCAGTGGTAGCATACATCTTTAATCCCAGCACTCAGGAGGCAGAGTTAGAGGAATCTCTGTGAGTTCAAGGCCAGCCTGTTCTACAGAGCAAGTTCCAAGACAGCCAGAGCTGTTACACAGAGAAACATTGTCTTGGAAAAACAAACAAACCAAAATAAACCAAAAAAAGAAAAAGAAAGAAAGGAAAAGGAAAATCAGAAGCAAGGAGCAAGGGTGTTAGGGTTTCTGCAAGAGTGTCTTGGCCAATCAAGGCCAAGGAATGGTAAAGATTATACCACACAACATATCTCATGCAAGAGATTTATTTTGGTGGAGTTGGAAGAGCACCTTTGGACAGGGACAAGAAGGAGACAGAGTGACAGACAGAGCAAGGAACAGAGGTGAGAGAATGGGCTGTGGGGACCTTTTAAAGGATACAAGTGTCTCATTTGTCTGCTGCTGTTTCTGTGGCTGCTGGCACAGAGTTACTGAAGGCCGGCTGGGAGAGCATTTGGTTCTGGAATCTGGGCAATTCCTAATAAAAGGTTCCATTCACAAGGCCTGCCTGAATCCATGAAGACCCTAGCTTGAGGCCTAATTGGCTTGTAGGAGGATCCCTGGCCCCAGGAGAGTTAGGGGGAGGGTAGGAAATGTGTACCATAAGTTACATAGCCTCCTTGCCCAAGGACCATGGACACAGAGTTACCAAGAAGAGATCTGTGGAAGGGTAAAAGAGGAGCGCCCCCTACAGGAGATATATACTGAGGGGAGGCAGGTAAGATGAGATGTAAGGCAGGACAAGCCACAGTGCCCATGGATGGCTGCATGGAGCACTAGACAAGGTTAATGAGGGATCCAAAGACAAACAAGGCAACCTCTGCAGCTCAGCAGACACAATTGGATCTTCCTTATGGGAGCCTGCATCTCCAGTGTCTTCTCAACACCTCTGGTAGCTCTCTCCACTCCCTGCTTTCCCAGCTTGGCCTCCTATCACCCTGCCTTGTCCAGCTGAGCTCCATGCTGTGTCTGGAAGTCATTAATGAACAGCAGGGGCCTCTGGCTGTCTGCACAGCCTGCACAGCCCTGGGGTGAGGGCATGAAAGGCTCCCCAGTCCTACCCCAGAGAAACAGTGAGCTGGGGTGAGGGTGGGCATGTCCTGGAGGCTTGAGAAAGCAGACAGGGAAGTGAGTAAATGTGTGGGTTTGGGGGGGTTGTGGAGCTTTTCACAGAAGGAATGGAGTGGTGTCTGTCTGAGCTGGTGAGAATCCCCACCGAGGTCCATGACAGACCTTGGGAGGATGATGAAGATCCTTACCTTTCTGAGACCTCCTCCAATCAGTATAAGCAACACAGAAATGTTGGAGCAGGTGACACAAGAATAAATCACAGTCCCGGGCAGTCATAGAAGAGAAGGCCAGAGGATCAAGTCACATGAGAGTGCCCATGCAGACATGCATTGCTGGAGCCTTGGAGGGAGGCGGGAACAAACCTCACACTCCCTTCCTCCTCCAACAACAGTATTGCTTGAACTGAGGGAGCTTTGGCTTAAGGGAACAGACATGGGGTGTGAGTTGTGCCCCATGCCACAGTGGAGACCTAGCCTGGAGGGGGCTGCCTTCACCACCAGGGGTACTATTAATGTTAGCCCGTTTATGGACAGGAAACTGTGATTGAGAAGACAAGGTCATATGTGCAAGGTCACATAGATCAGACCTGCAGCTGTTTGGGCCTGTCAACTTTAAGGTTGACAAACCAAAACCTGGGAAGAACTCTGGAGGAAACTCTTGACATTAAAATGTGCTCCCACAAACCAGACTTCTGGGCTGCCAAGCAAGCCATTTTCACTCCAGAAGAAGTGAGGGTCCCTCCCTCTTGCCCATCTCCCCTCCCTAAACCACCCCCCAGGGTGCTGGCTGAGTTCTCTAGCACATTCTTGGCTGCCCCTTGTTCCAGGCTCCCCAGGGGCAGATCTTTCCGGTCCCTTCCTGTTCCAGCTCACCAGCACTGGATGCAGACTCACAGTTGAAAGGACCAGGTGCTCAAACTTGGAGCTTGACTGAACAAGGTTTCTGTTCTTCTCTGAGAGATGGGGGCTGGGATGGGAGATCTCCTCAACAGTGAGAGGAGGGGCGTGGCTTAGCCAAAGCCTTCACCAGCAGAAAGAGCCCGGGATTCTCAGGAGAGGAGCCTTCTCCATTTCAGAACGCAGAGTTCCAAGTTGGAAACTAGTTTCTGTGTTCATCTTTGAATTTTGGCAAGGACTAGGTGTGGTTTTGCAGGATGGAGGGGCTTCCAAGTGTCACCAAGAAGCCTCCAGGACTCTGTGAGCTTCCTCCCCAGTTTATAGATTCTGCACCAAGGACAGACACCAGGGAACAAGGCCCCTCCAAAGTCACTTTCTGAGAAAGATCTTTTTGAATTGCTTGGTGAATGTCTTCCTTACTGTGTTTTGTGTTTCTTGTTTCCTTGTTGTTATTGTTGTTTGGTTACAATAAAATAATTTTACTTTAAAAATGCAAAAGAAAAAAGTCACTGATGGATTATTTAGAATTTATTGAAATTGGAGCTCAGAGAAATTATTCAGAAACTTCTTTTTTTTTCCTCCCTTTCCCTTCTTTCACTCGCTCAGGCCCAAATGTTTTTATCTATTTATTATATGTAAGTACACTGTAGCTGTCTTCAGACACCTCATAAGAGGACATCAGATCTCATTATGGATGGTTGTGAGCCACCATGTGGTTGCCGAGATTTGAACTCATGACAATCAGTGCTCTTAACCGCTGAGCCATCTCACCAGTCTTTTAAAATTCTCTCTCTCTCTCTCTCTCTCTCTCTCTCTCTCTCTCTGTCTCTCTCTCTCTCTGTGTGTCCCTCTGTCTGTCTGTCTGTCTGTCTGTCTGTGTGTGTTTGTGTGTGTGTAGTGTGTGTGTAGTGTGTGTGTATGTGTGTGTGTATGTGTGTGTGTGTGGTGTGTGTGTGT